>NC_141691.1:716572299-716609799 GCF_964263255.1 Lissotriton vulgaris
CACAAAAATCCCCACAATCCAATGCCATCCATGCCCTCAATCATGTTCAAATTCAAGACACCCCACAGAAAGACTAGGCCCATGCACCACTGAGTACCCCTGGGCATAACGGATGAAAGCATGGCAGACTGGGTGCAGGCCTATGGCACAACAAAGCACACTGCCTGGCTTCAAAATGGCCCCTAGACCCCTACCACATGTCCAGGCCCTGCCTGTACCAGTCCTCAAAATGGCCCCCACCCACATGGACAGGCCCCATCAACACCCAAAAAAATCGAAAAACACACAAAAATCACCACAATCTAATGCCATCCATGCCCTCCATGATGTTTACATTAAAGAGACCCCACAGAAAGATTCAGTCCATGCACTACTGAGTACCCCTGGGCAAAAGGCCCCAACACCACCCAAAAAAATTGAAAAACACACAAAAATCACCACAATCCAATGCCATCCATGCCCTAAATGATGTTGAATTTCAACAAAACAGTTGTATCATGCACCCATAACTAACCCTGTTCCTACTGGATACTGTGGCTACCCACAATATATTTTATTTAATGTTCTGAAAAAGTTCCAAAATTGTAGTTGCAGCAACTGTAATGCCCCAAACAAACAACATCAACTTACTTGTGAAATTTCTAATCCAAAAGTGATCCAAAGAAAGTCAAAAAGGCCTCAAATCCAAATATCCATCAGCATCCACATAAAGTAATCCTTCAAGGTCAAGATCCAATTCAAAGTGACCAGGACATGAACAAAGCACTGGGAGGAGCCTGCTGGACAAGAACAGGAAGTTGGAGACTGTGGGGCACTTCCTTCCTCCTATCCCCCCCCCCAAAATGGACTCCTTGCAAAAAAAAGTGCAGGTAAATGTCAACCTGAGGAGTTATTCTGATAAAAATCATCATTTTCAGAAGGTTTATGCTGCCTGCTGGTGGATTTCTTTTACAGAATTGCAAATTTTGCAATTTCGCGAGTGCGAGATTTTAGCTGCCCGCCGCTTCTACGTGTTCGCAATTGTTTACTCCCGCGATGGGTGATCACGAGCCTTTATGACGTACTCGCGTTGACAAACTCTCGCTGTGCAAGGTGGCGGGCGCGAAGCATCCCGAGAAGGGGAAGGGTCCCGCACCCCGTGTCAGGCTCCCGTGCGGGCGTTTGAGGGGGGAGCTAGTGATGCCACGGGAGATCTTTACCCCGGAGGAGGTGGCCCAACTCATTTTTTATGTTCAGCGCCGCCTCCCCAGGACCATCATGGGAGGCGGCAGGATCAGTGCCGGGTACGGGGCCCGGGAGCGCCGGAAGCGGTGGGAGAAGGTGTGCCAGGCCATTTACCACCACTCTCGGGTCTGGCGCACCTACAACCAGGCCACCCACCGCTGGACGGATGTCCTGACCCGTGAGCGAGATCTGCTCGACCTCCTTGGCCTTGAGATCCCCGGGCTTGGTGAGTAGTAGTAGCTATGTCTTTACTACTATGTTTTCTCCTGCTGTGTTATTATATTGCAAATTTTTGTTTTTTACCAAGAGCAATAATGCTGCTCATTACATTGTAGGTAAATTTTATTTCAAAATCTTCTGTGCATTTCAGGTACACTGCTCTCCTTCTTCTCAGTAGTGTTGCTACTATGCTTATTTGTTTTAGATTTTGTGTTCATTTCATTGGCCTGTGAAATTATGTATGAGTGTAGTTGAAAGAACTGCGTAATGCTACACACTAAGGTTCAGATTTTTAATTACCGGCGCATCCCTGCAAAGTTGCAGGGATGCGCCAGTAATTGTGCGTCACGTCACCATCACCCATGGTGCGCCGTATTTACAATGCGGCGCGCCATGGGCCCAAAACGTCACCAAAGCGTTACGCATCTGTGCCGTAAAGGCGGCGCATTGCTGGAGTTGCGTTGCAACGATGGTGCAGCTCCATCAATGCTCTGGGGTGCCCTATCTCCCCAATGCTGCGTCAAGCCGTACGTCTGCTTCAAGCAGGCGCAGGGTTTGAGTCACGCATCATTGTCCTCAAAGTGACTGATTGAAATCTTGTAGATTTCCCTCAGCCACTTTTAGGATGCGTTCCTGCGCAGGAACGCCCTCCCTTGCGCCGGAACACCCCTATTGGCGCAGGGCTTTACAACGTGATGCATCTCCCAGATGCGTCACGTTGTTAATATACGCCGCACCATTGCGCCTCTTTTGTGCTGTCGCTGCGTCACAAAAGTCACGCAACAATGGAGCAAAAGAGCCGCAAGGGCCTTCCAAATCAGCCCCTACAGACTCAAGTCCAGTCCTTCCTTTGTACACATGGCGATAAGAAGAAATAGTGGTGGTGGATTAATAGTTTGAGTATTTTAATGACTGGTGAATGTAGTAGGAAACTTTAGTGTTGTCGCTGATCTTCAATCACGATGGACTTTGGCTGTCACTTTGCGTGCTGCGGACTGCTGCCTGCCAATCCTAGGCAAACCTTTTTAGTACTTTGTTTAGTGAGTTACATAGGGTAGTTTCCAATTCGACGGTCCGCAAATCAAGCAATACTAAAGTAATGACGTAGTCAACCACATGAGATTGGTCAATAATATATCCCGTGGAGTCGTTCCCTATTTGCTATTTCGCAAAAATATTTTGTTACTTTGTTAGTTCTTTTTTAAATGTTTGATTTGGTTGAGAAATATCATCCATGTTTTCTGTTTTTCTTTCTTTCATGTTGTACATCAGCTTCCCCCAGGGGCAAGAGGAGGACACAGGAGGAGGAGGAGGAGGGTGCTGTTGTCGATGCAGGCCAGGACCGGGCAGTCGAGGGCTCCTTTGCTGGCCCCAGTAAGTTTTAATTTTAATATAGAGTACTTATTTTTTCCTAGCGTTCCTCATTCGATTTTTTCTAAATCATCTTTGATCTTCTTGTAGACAGGATCTAAATTCTTATCCTGCCTCGACTATGACTCTGTGTGGTATTACTAGATTATTCTTATTAGTCTGTCTGTGTAGCTAACTAAGATTGCACATTTGGCATTTCCATTGGACTCCCATTCTAGTCAGCAATAGCTGTATGCACTGAGTGTAGTCCTCTGGGATTGTCCATAATGTCTTTTCAAGTATTCTAAATGTTTATGCTTTGACCATTGCCAACAATAAAAAGGTGAATGACCACCACCAAGAAATAATAAGATACTACTTTACTTTTGGTTTTGATAGGAGGACAATCCATTCTACTACTGTTGCAGGGACAAATCTGCACAAACAGAACTATGGACACTAAATAATGCATCGCTTAGCTTATCAATTATAATAGGTGCTGTAACTGTTAGACTTTCCACATACCTCAGTGATAACAGACTTTGTAGTTGAACCCCCAATCTCCTTACTGACTAGATAGTGTGGCAGAGTCATTTAGCTCCCAAAGTCACCGATGGCAGAGGCACGGACTCATGCTTGCAAAAATTCGAAAACCTTTAGCTCATCCACTCTAGTCTGGAGGACCAAAAACCACAGAGTCTACTTAAGTTTAAAAGCTTTATTAAAAGTAAACACATTTATTAAATTCAAGTTTGTCATAAAAGTGAACGTGTAACTGAAAATGGAAAAGTGCTTAGTGCTGACGATTAATTGGACACATTTCTTGTGGTCGAGCCGAGCTCTCACCTGGTTTGAACTTGATCCTGCTCGTGTTCTTAGAAGTCAAGGTTCTGTCTGTTAGGAGAAAAAGTGGTGCGTGTTAAAAAGTAAAAAGCAAACATTCATCAGTTGTGCCAAAAAGTGCAGCAAGACAACAGCCTTCCCTGGAAAAAGGGACATTTTTACTCTAGAGTACACAGTCAAAAATTATTAAATTGTACACTTTTTTTCACATTTCTTTCTTCCTCCTAGACCAAATATTATATAGTAGTGAGTGGTGTATTCTAACATTATTAAATGTACTTTGTAGGTGGAACATCTGGAGACGGGGCCAGCGCGGAGGTGGTGGTGGCATTGGACGAGGAGGACAACTCTGGGGAGGAGGCGGTGCAAGTGCCGGACAAGGACATGCCTGTGAGGGTTCACACGGTGGTGGCGGGCAGAGGTAAGCTATACATTCCTTAGTCATTGAGATTGAAGACTGCAGAGTGTGCTTTCTGCACGGGTGTATTATAAAAAAAGCAGGTAGTAGCCTCCTCTAAATGTACTTCGACTTAGCTGTGAAGTTTTTGGCGAGAAGAATCCCAATCAGATCTGAGGTGAACTTGATGGATGGGATGAACGAAAAGCGAAAGAAGGGTGTAAGTAAGTGTGGAAGCACGAGAAATGTAATGATGACTGGCAAAGAAGAATGATATGTGTTTGCTTGGTCCCCGAGGTGGCTGGGAAGGTAAGAAAATGGTATGGTGCATGGCTGGGTGAATGATGAAGCAAGGATGGGTGGAAGGAGAACAGCCTGGGTGGGTGAGACAGAAACTGTATGTGTGCAATATACTTTGAATGGATGGATGCCTGGATCATTCATGGTACTATATGACTCTTAGATAGCATATGTGAATCTAGAGAGAGTAGACGGTCACTGGATGAACTAAGTGTTACTTTGAAGAGCATGTAACACCGCACCCGCACGTCCGTTCCAGTGTAGGAAAGGCAAGGAAAAGAAGTTGTAACGTTGTCCAAAGACTACCATGAATAGTAGCAGTAGTTTGTATTGCAACTGCAAGCACAGCATATATCCAGTTATTACGGTGGACACTCCCTACCTCCCTTAATAACTTTAGTTTAGTAGTAGTACGTCATTCATGTGTGGGGGTATCACTGTTCACTCAATAATAAGCAAAGCACCTAAAGTCATCCCATATGTCATCAAATACATCCCATGTGAAGTGATAGATAATCAGATAATTTAGCTTCTTCATTTTCCTTTTCTAATACTCATTTGCACTGTAGGGTGAAAGCTAAATTAATTAAGCAGTAGCCCTTTTAACAGAGTATTCTCAGTGCCACCCGTAATAGAAAAGTAAGAGCTTCACCACCTGCATGTACTGGACCGGTACAGTAACGCAAGTCTGTCTCACTCACCATGGTGTGCGTCTGTTTTTCTCGGGTGCAAGTTCACTGCGCTGGCATTATGGCGGCTTGCATAAGATAACGTACCAATTTTCCTAAACAAGAGAGAAGAAGAAGAATAAGAGTGGTGTACTGTCATAGTCGACTGTAATAGAAGTCCATAGTGCTCGTAGAATTTGTTCCTTAAACTCCCACTAATGTTAGAGCAAGGATGAAGAAGTCGGAGGTTACATAGATACTGTCCTCAATAGTTATGCACTGTGCTTTCAATTTGCTACTTGTACTGTGACAACTTTCTGCTCAATCATTTTGTGTTAATCTTAAGGAGCATTGGTTACAGACTATGTCTTTCTTTTTTCATGTAGTTGCTCCTTCCAAACCCAAGACACCATCAAGGAGGAAGGAGCTGGCTCGAATGGCCCGGCAACGGAGGCTGGATGCCACTGTTGCTGAATATCGGCGCCTGGTGGCCCTGGAGGAGGAGGAGACGCAGTCTGGTACAACAACAACGTCCACTGGGACAGCTGCATCCTCCTCCGTGCGTGCTGCCAGCCAGCGCAGTGCTCCAGCGGTACGGAGCCGGGCTACCAAAGCCAAACGCCACCGCCCAGCAGCAAAGAAAGCAGCTGCCCCTCACAGGATTTGCAAGGCACACCGGCGCCGCTTATCCCTCAGACTGTCCTACCTGGAGCAGGAGGTCCATAATTATAAGAACGTGGTGGAGGGCCTCCGCTTCGAACTTGCCACCCTCCGCAAGGAGCATGATGCCCTGGCTGCTAATTCCAACAGCACCCTGCCATAGTGTCCTTGCCCCTTTTTTAGAGACTTTTGGGGGGTGGGAATTGGGAGTTGTGATTTTTGGGGACTTTTGAAGGACAATCGTTGGGGTTAGGGAGGGTCTTGCGGGAGATTCTTTTGTTAGGGCTATAAAAATATACTTTTTGAAACTTTATCTGACCATACCTGTTTTTTACTGCTTTTGAGTCTGGTGGGTGGGGGTTTAACATAACAGTAAGTTTGTTTTCCTGAATAGTCCTAGGACTTTAGTAGTACTACCGTCAATCAAATCTCTCGTCTCTCCTAATACTCCATTATACTACCTCCAACCAAAACGCCTATCTTACCTGTAATTTCTGTTTGCAAGTAGGGCTAGGCCCAGGGCTGGCTCCACGGGAAACAGCAAATAAGGTTGGCAATCCTGGGCGGATAAAATTTCCTCATAGCGGTGGTACTAGTGGTGTGACACAGTGGCAGTTGCTTGCCTATGAAAAAAAAGAAAATGAAATCTGGTTTGTCCTCCTGAGCAATACAAAGGTACAATACAGAATATAGCAGGTGACAGAAGTATACTAGAACAGTGCCACATTGTAGCCTAACAAATGTTAAAGTATAACTAATTCGGTTGAAGTTCTTTGACATTAGCCATGGGTCTTTGTCAAGCAGAGTAAGAATATATCCTCGGATTTCTTCACCAGCCTGTTGCTATCACCTTATCCTCCCCAGCAAGTGTGTGGATTTATTGCTGTAATTTAGTCACACATCAATCAAAACCACACAGCCCGGGGGAAGAGGGTTAGGGTTTGAAAAATGGATGGGTACGGGGGTTTTTGGGAAAGGTTTTGGGAGACAAGAAAAAGTAGCACAGCATGGACACACAATTGTGAACATAAACAAATCTTTGGGTACAAACCTATCCATCAATCTTTGAAAGTGCATACACTACTGCATGCATGTCAGTTAAAAGTAAGTAGTACTTTCGACAACTGTGGAAGAAAGAATGCGACAGTACAGGGCGTGGGTGGAAATATTGATAACTATATTCAACATAAGGTCTCTGTAGCCAGATACCTGAGAGCCTTGCTGGTCACTATAAATCCATTCACAACAACACTCAATGGGGTTGGTCTGGAAGGTATAGTAGATAGAAAAGGAGAAATTGCTTTTTTTCTAGGTGTCCCCTCACTCACCAGGGTTGCCCCTTGGTGACATGCTTCATCATTGGGGCCATCCCAGTCCTCTACGGGCTGGGGCGTGCTGCGACTTGCGAATTACGTAGGAGCACTTACAAATGACTATGTGTGGTGCAGATGTTATAGTGGAGTGGACTAAGTGATGTGTTAAGGGATCAATTTCGAAGCCAAGAGAGATCCAAGAAATGCAGTCACACTCAGAGAAAAAGGCAAGGGGTACTGTATCTATGTGGTTGTAGTGGTCCTGTTGGAAGTGGTAAGTAAGTTGCCTGCAGAAAAAAAATCCTCCATTTAGCGGCACTCCTCCATTGCAGCCGACGCTTCGTCCATCGATGTTGGTCACCAGAAGACACCCTGTAAAAAAAAGCACAGCATAGACAAACAATGGAACATAAACAATTCTTTGGGTACAAACCTATCCATCAATCTTTGAAAGTGCAGGAACTACTGCATGCATGTCAGTGAAAAGTAAGTAGTACATTCGACAACTGTGGAAGAAAGAATGCGACAGTACAGGGCCTGTGTGGAATTATTGATAACGATATTCAACATAAGTTCTCTGTACTTAGCCAGATACCCGAGAGCCTTGCTGGTCACTAT
This sequence comes from Lissotriton vulgaris, assembly GCF_964263255.1. NCBI lineage: Eukaryota > Metazoa > Chordata > Amphibia > Caudata > Salamandridae > Lissotriton > Lissotriton vulgaris. The sequence continues at coordinate 716,579,892 of NC_141691.1, forward strand.
AAATCCATTCACAACAACACTCAGTGGGGTTGGTCTGGAAGGTATAGTAGATAGAAAAGGAGAAATTGCTTGTTTTCTAGGTGTCCCCTCACTCACCAGGGTTGCCCCTTGGTGACATGCTTCATCATTGGGGCCATCCCAGTCCTCTACGGGCTGGGGCGTGCTGCGACTTGCGAATTACGTAGGAGCACTTACAAATGACTATGTGTGGTGCAGATGTGATAGTGGAGTGGACTAAGTGATGTGTTAAGGGATCAATTTAGAAGCCGAGAGAGAGCCAAGAAATGCAGTCACAGTCAGAGAAAAAGGCAAGGGATGCTGTATCAATGTGGTTGTAGTGGTCCTGTTGGAAGTGGTAAGTAAGTTGCCTGCAGAAAAAAAATCCTCCTATTAGCGGCACTCCTCCATTGCAGCCGACGCTTCGTCCATCGATGTTGGTCACCAGAAGACACCCTGTCCACTGCCTGCCTGATGCTGAATTGTGGCTCGCTACTGTGAAGCCTGACTCCATCCTTTTTTCCCCATTGCAGAGACTGAAACCCGGCCTGTAATTATTCAACGAAAAACAGGAAGTGATATAATATTACAACACCACTGATAAATAAATATAAGGTATGTAGGCTGTGGAGTGCAAAAAGTCACAATTTGATTTTCCTAGTAGACAGTACAATATTTTTGAAAGTGCGTACTCTGAGTCACCTTTTGAAGGATAAATAAGTATGGGCAAATTAATGTAGCGGATCTTGCCCCTCAAGCTAGGTGTACTGTAAACTGTGTTTTAGAACAAAATTAGATCTTCCTAGCAGTGCTCCCACCCAGACCCTTACTAAAGCGAGTCGCAAAAATGTAGAAGACCCCCAATCAAATCTCAAAAAACGAGGCCTAGCAGAAAACTGGTGACAAAACTTACTTTGAAAGTAAAAGTAGGCCGAAGTACCCCCTTCCTAATTACCCAGTACCCACCGTGGATTGCATTGAAACCACTTGCAAGCAACCAAGCAAAAGTAGCCATAGCCAGCATCGCTCCAAGACTCGAAATCCCCCCCACTCAAACACATGCAATAGAAATACTGCTAACCCTAACGAACCCTAAGTTAAGAATAGTGGCAAAGTCTTTCTTTAACTATGCCAAATCCCCTCTTTCCCACCTTGGATTTTCTTCAAATGACTTGCAACCAAAATTACACATTCTCACGAGTGCTCTAAGACCCCAGAACTCAGTTGGAATAATCTAGAACACCCCGAAACACATGCAATCCTGCTGCTAGGGCTAACCCTAACGAACCCTAAGTTACAAAAAGTGCCAAAAGGCTTTTCTGCGAGGATTTTGTCCCAACCACTTCTACCCGGTATTAGACCTTCCCAGGAATGCCCCAAGACCCGCCAACCCACCCGCCAAGAAGCATAACACCCCCAAACAGGCCAAAAGCAAAATCTCATACTTGCAATATTTCTGGGCCTTCGGTCCAAACGCGCTGCGTAGCTAGGCCATAAGTCGGGGTTGGCACAACGGATTTCCTGAAAAGCAAATGCAATCAAGTTTAGAGTGTCCCAGCAGTGCTCCCAGACCACGAAACTCACCCACAAACACCAGGAAGCCCCCCAAACAGGCCCCCGAAAACGCTACATAGAGCAAAATGTCAGAAATAGCCAAAAAAAAAATCGGCCTGGATTTTGTCCCAACCACTTCTACCCGGTATTAGACCTTCCCAGGAATGCCCCAAGAGCCGCCAAAACACCCGCCAAGAAGCATAACACCCCCAAACAGGCCAAAAGCAAAATCTCATACTTGCAATATTTCTGGGCCTTCGGTCCAAACGCACTGCGTAGCTAGGCCATAAGTCGGGGTTGCCACGACGGATTTCCTGAAAAGCAAATGCAATCAAGATTAGAGTGTCCCAGCAGTGCTCCCAGACCACGAATCTCACCCACAAACACCAGGAAGCCCCCCAAACAGGCCCCCGAAAACGCTACATAGAGCAAAATGTCAGAAATAGCCAAAAAAAAATCGGCCTGGATTTTGTCCCAACCCCTTCTAACCGGTATTAGACCTTCCAAGGAATGCCCCAAGACCCGCCAACCCACCCGCCAAGAAGCATAACACCCCCAAACAGGCCAAAAGCAAAATCTCATACCGTACTTGCAATATTTCTGGGCCTTCGGTCCAAACGCGCTGCGTAGCTAGGCCATAAGTCGGGGTTGGCACAACGGATTTCCTGAAAAGCAAATGCAATCAAGATTAGAGTGTCCCAGCAGTGCTCCCAGACCACGAAACTCACCCACAAACACCAGGAAGCCCCCCAAACAGGCCCCCGAAAACGCTACATAGAGCAAAATGTCAGAAATAGCCAAAAAAAAATCGGCCTGGATTTTGTCCCAACCACTTCTACCCGGTATTAGACCTTCCCAGGAATGCCCCAAGACCCGCCAACCCACCCGCCAAGAAGCATAACACCCACAAACAGGCCAAAAGCAAAATCTCATACTTGCAATATTTCTGGGCCTTCAGTCCAAACGCGCTGCGTAGCTAGGCCATAAGTCGGGGTTGGCACGACGGATTTCCTGAAAAGCAAATGCAATCAAGATTAGAGTGTCCCAGCAATGCTCCTAGACCACGAAACTCACCCACAAACAGACGGAACCCCCCCTAAGAGCACCTCAAAGGCAAGCAAGTCATCAAAAACACAAAAAAATTTCCGCCTGGGATTTGGTCCAAAACACTTTTATCCGGTATTAGAGCTTCCCAGCAATGGCCCCAGAGCCGTCAACCCAGGAGAAAACGAGTAGAAGACCCCCAAACAGCCAAAGAGCAAAAGTACAAAAATGGGGACTTAGTCAATTTTTCACAAATTTCCCAAATCACTCCGCGCGCGCTCTGCAGCTAGGCCCTAACTCCCCTCTGCCACCATGGATTTGCTTCAAACCTCTTGCAAAGTAAAGTATATATAGCCAGCAGTGCTCCCAGACCACGAAACCCACCCACAAACACCAGGAAGCCCCCCAAACAGGCCCCTGAAAACGCTACATAGAGCAAAATGTCAGAAATAGCCAAAAAAAAAATCGGCCTGGATTTTGTCCCAACCACTTCTACCCGGTATTAGACCTTCCCAGGAATGCCCCAAGACCCGCCAACCCACCCGCCTAGAAGCAAAACACCCCCAAACAGGCCAAAAGCAAAATCTCATACTTGCAATATTTCTGGGCCTTCGGTCCAAACGCACTGCGTAGCTAGGCCATAAGTCGGGGTTGCCACGACGGATTTCCTGAAAAGCAAATTCAATCAAGATTAGAGTGTCCCAGCAGTGCTCCCAGACCACGAAACCCACCCACAAACACCAGGAAGCCCCCCAAACAGGCCCCCGAAAACGCTACATAGAGCAAAATGTCAGAAATAGCCAAAAAAAAAATCGGCCTGGATTTTGTCCCAACCACTTCTACCCGGTATTAGACCTTCCCAGGAATGCCCCAAGACCCGCCAACCCACCCGCCAAGAAGCATAACACCCCCAAACAGGCCAAAAGCAAAATCTCATACTTGCAATATTTCTGGGCCTTCGGTCCAAACGCACTGCGTAGCTAGGCCATAAGTCGGGGTTGCCACGACGGATTTCCTGAAAAGCAAATTCAATCAAGATTAGAGTGTCCCAGCAGTGCTCCCAGACCACGAAACTCACCCACAAACACCAGGAAGCCCCCCAAACAGGCCCCCGAAAACGCTACATAGAGCAAAATGTCAGAAATAGCCAAAAAAAAATCGGCCTGGATTTTGTCCCAACCACTTCTACCCGGTATTAGACCTTCCCAGGAATGCCCCAAGACCCGCCAACCCACCCGCCAAGAAGCATAACACCCCCAAACAGGCCAAAAGCAAAATCTCATACTTGCAATATTTCTGGGCCTTCGGTCCAAACGCGCTGCGTAGCTAGGCCATAAGTCGGGGTTGGCACAACGGATTTCCTGAAAAGCAAATGCAATCAAGATTAGAGTGTCCCAGCAGTGCTCCCAGACCACGAAACTCACCCACAAACACCAGGAAGCCCCCCAAACAGGCCCCCGAAAATGCTACATAGAGCAAAATGTCAGAAATAGCCAAAAAAAAATCGGCCTGGATTTTGTCCCAACCTCTTCTACCCAGTATTAGACCTTCCCAGGAATGCCCCAAGACCCGCCAACCCACCCGCCAAGAAGCATAACACCCCCAAACAGGCCAAAAGCAAAATCTCATACTTGCAATATTTCTGGGCCTTTGGTCCAAACGCGCTGCGTAGCTAGGCCATAAGTCGGGGTTGGCACGACAGATTTCCTGAAAAGCAAATGCAATCAAGATTAGAGTGTCCCAGCAATGCTCCCAGACCACGAAACTCACCCACAAACAGACGGAACCCCCCCTAAGAGCACCTCAAAGGCAAGCAAGTCATCAAAAACACAAAAAATTTTCCGCCTGGGATTTGGTCCAAAACACTTTTATCCGGTATTAGAGCTTCCCAGCAATGGCCCCAGAGCCGTCAACCCAGGAGAAAACGAGTAGAAGACCCCCAAACAGCCAAAGAGCAAAAGTACAAAAATGGGGACTTAGTCAATTTTTCACAAATTTCCCAAATCACTCCGCGCGCGCTCTGCAGCTAGGCCCTAACTCCCCTCTGCCACCATGGATTTGCTTCAAACCTCTTGCAAAGTAAAGTATATATAGCCAGCAGTGCTCCCAGACCACGAAACTCACCCACAAACACCAGGAAGCCCCCCAAACAGGCCCCCGAAAACGCTACATAGAGCAAAATGTCAGAAATAGCCAAAAAAAAAATCGGCCTGGATTTTGTCCCAACCACTTCTACCCGGTATTAGACCTTCCCAGGAATGCCCCAAGACCCGCCAACCCACCCGCCAAGAAGCATAACACCCCCAAACAGGCCAAAAGCAAAATCTCATACTTGCAATATTTCTGGGCCTTCGGTCCAAACGCGCTGCGTAGCTAGGCCATAAGTCGGGGTTGGCACGACGGATTTCCTGAAAAGCAAATGCAATCAAGATTAGAGTGTCCCAGCAATGCTCCCAGACCACGAAACTCACCCACAAACAGACGGAACCCCCCCTAAGAGCACCTCAAAGGCAAGCAAGTCATCAAAAACACAAAAAATTTTCCGCCTGGGATTTGGTCCAAAACACTTTTATCCGGTATTAGAGCTTCCCAGCAATGGCCCTAGAGCCGTCAACCCAGGAGAAAACGAGTAGAAGACCCCCAAACAGCCAAAGAGCAAAAGTACAAAAATGGGGACTTAGTCAATTTTTCACAAATTTCCCAAATCACTCCGCACGCGCTCTGCAGCTAGGCCCTAACTCCCCTCTGCCACCATGGATTTGCTTCAAACCTCTTGCAAAGTAAAGTATATATAGCCAGCAGTGCTCCCAGACCACGAAACTCACCCACAAACACCAGGAAGCCCCCCAAACAGGCCCCCGAAAACACTACATAGAGCAAAATGTCAGAAATAGCCCAAAAAAAAATCGGCTTGGATTTTGTCCCAACCACTTCTACCCGGTATTAGACCTTCCCAGGAATGCCCCAAGACCCGCCAACCCACCCGCCAAGAAGCATAACACCCCCAAACAGGCCAAAAGCAAAATCTCATACTTGCAATATTTCTGGGCCTTGGGTCCAAACGCGCTGCGTAGCTAGGCCATAAGTCGGGGTTGGCACGACGGATTTCCTGAAAAGCAAATGCAATCAAGATTAGAGTGTCCCAGCAATGCTCCCAGACCACGAAACTCACCCACAAACAGACGGAACCCCCCCTAAGAGCACCTCAAAGGCAAGCAAGTCATCAAAAACACAAAAAAATTTCCACCTCGGATTTGGTCCAAACCACTTTTAGTGCTTCCCAGCAATGGCCCCAGACCCGTCAACTCACCTGCAAAGAGGTAGAACAACACCCCCACAAGTGCTGAGTCTTTCTTCATTGGGCGTAAACCAGCCCTCTGCTTTGATGGAAATAGGAGTCTGGAGGAGGAGGATAGAGGAGCATGTTCTTCTGAACTTGTGAACCTGAGGAATGCAGACTGCGGCACCTTCAAATCAATTAGCAAGCAAGTGAAGACAGTTCTGCTGATGGGCTTGTTTTTGTGATTATCTGATTAAAGTTTGAATTATATTAACTGTGCACAACAAAGAAAGACAGACACACAGGAATAAAAGTGAATAAGGATGAAAAGGAAAGTTATTGATTCGTTGTCTCATTTTCAGGGCTCGGTATCACGGTCCAGGAATAAGAATAAGGCTTCGTCATCATACTCTGCGAATTCAGGCAGGGTGAGCTCAGTGTCACCTGACAGAGTAGAAATTCCCTCATCTATGTTGCTGGCCACCTCCTCTTCATCCGGCACGCTCTCTCGTACTCTGAAATCTGGTGGTATGAGGTGCTGATTCATCTTGATCATTGTTAACCTCTCCACATTTTTGGGCGAGAGGCGGCTCCGTTTGGGAGTTACAATCCCACCAGCCGCACTGAAAACCCGTTCAGAAGACACGCTTGCGAGTGGGCAAGACAAGTAGTTTAAAGCCAGGTTGGTGAGCTGTGGCCACAATTCTTTTTTCCCATGCCAATACGCCAATGGGTCAGAATTAACATAGACCTCTGTTGAGTCATTCAGATAGTCCTTCACCATCGACTCAAGGTCCTAATCCAAGGTTCCTCCACTTTGCTTAGCTCTTGCTGTGCCTCTGACCTTTTGAGAACCAAACCCACGCAGAGCTAGCCAATCCTCTTCAGCCTCCAATGTTTCTGTTGTCTTTCGTGCAGATGATCCGGTTGCCGGTGTCTTTAACGGCTGAGAGGTCACTTGTGCCACAGCCACAGGTGCAGAAGTGGATTGTTTTGACTGGGGATGGCCTGCTGATGTACTGCCATTTCCTTCAATTTCCAGCCGTTCTGTTTCAAACCTCTTGGCTGACAAGGCTAGCCAACGTTTGTACTTTGGAACATGTTCATCATCAAAAGGAAAGAATGCTTGGCCTGCCAGCGCCTTTTTGTAGCGTGGATCCAGAATAGTAGCACAAATGTAATGCTGTTCTGAGTGGATCTTTTTAAGACGTTCATCACCTTGTAGGAGCTCTAATAATTGCTCAGCCAGAAGCAAAGAGTCTTGGTTTTTGTCATCTTTTCCAAACACAGAACACACCTCCTTCAGTTGGTCCTCCAGCATGTACAACAATGGGATAGCTTTTCCCAAATAAGAGTCCTCCTTGCTGACTGCACGCGTGAAGAACTCAAAAGGACGAAGCATGCGTGTCAGGCTTTCAACTATGTTCCATTGCGGCCCACCCATCCTCAGCTCCTCTGTACCCTCTTTAAGGAAATATTGATCGAGTTCCGTATACTGCTCATACAGACGCTCAAGCATGTAGAAGGTTGAGTTCCAACGTGTTACCACCTCCTGGATGAGTGCTTTCACTGGCATTTGACGTTGATATAGCAGGCTCCTCAGCTGCTTCCGGGCCTTAAAAGAATGCCTGAAATGCTTGCACATTTTTCGGCAGGTCTCCAATACACTGTACGCTGCACTGCCTTTATTACCCAAGAATTTTTGGACTACCAGGTTTATACAGTGCGCCAAACACGGCACTCTGAAATAGTAACCGTCCCTCATGGCCTTAACTATATTGGCGCCATTGTCCGTGGAAACATAACCAACCTTGCGTTTTAGTGGGGACAGCCAGTTAAGGACCTTTGTGTTAAAGACATCCAAAATGTTTTCTGCTGTGTGACGTTTCTCCAAACCAAACATGGCTAGTGTTGCATGTTTCCGAGCACACAACGTTCGTGTCAACACCTGCGTTTAGCTTTGCTTTAGCCCCTGAAAAAGAGACCCAGTGTGCAGTGATGCACATGTAATCAGCGCCTGCGCTACTGGTCCACATGTCTGTTGTCAGATGTATAGTGTGAACAGCACTCTTCTGCAAAGCTGCCCCAATCACCTTCAGAACATCTTCATGTAGTGCTGGAACCGCAACTCGGGCAAAATAGAACCGGCTAGGAACCTTCCATTTAGGGCAGAGCGCTGTCACTAATTCTAGAAAACCAACCCCTTCTACAAAAGAAAAAGGGAGAAGGTCCAGAGCTAGCATTTTAGCCAGCTTAGTGTTATACAGACGGGTCATTGGGTGGTTGCGTTCATATTGCGCTTCTGTAAACAACATCTTTTTAATGTTGCCCTGGACCAAGGATTTACGGGATGATGATGATCTCTTCGACCCAGTTACGCTCGCTGATGAACTTTTCCGCATTGATGTCTCACTCTCTCCCACACTCTTAGTGTGGCTCCCATGGGGTGTGCTGCTGACAGGGGAACTGGGTGTAAGTGAAGTGTTTGAATCGGCTTCTTCCTCCTCGTCATCATCAGATGAAAAATCAACGTTTTCATTGCGTGCAATTCGGGCTTCCTTGATCGCGTGTAGGTGCGCAAACCATTGGACATCGTGCGTTCTCCTAAGATGACCTCTCTGGCCTCCGGTACCATAGTTGGAACCCAACTTACCACGACTAACTCGAAGCTTACAAATGCTACAAATGGCTACGTTTTCCTTTTTTGGGCAAACACTAAAGAAGTCCCAAACTGGAGACTTGAAATGTCTTCGGGGGCCGGAGGAGGCGGCGATACTGGTGGTGGTGGTCCTGCTGCTAATGCCAGATGAAGTGGAGGATGTGGATTGCCGAACTTCAGTACGTTTTGCACTTTCACCACCACGAATTGAGGTCAAGGACGAGGTGGGTACCTTCTTGCGAGGAAGAAATATGGAAGCGGTAGGTTTTGGTGTACTACTTAACTCCAAATCTAATGATTCCATTTCCATTGCCTCCTCGCCGACATCATCATCACGCTCAGCAGCATCTCGGGATAGGGTCAAAATGTCTCTTTGCTGCATGCCCGGTGGGGCTGCAGTGACCTTTGTGATGACTGGCTCGTCGTCATCGTGAGAGGCTTCATCACCAGCAGTATCTGTCACTTCTTGTTGAGCCTCATCACACTCCATAGGTTTGAGTTTTTGGACGACCTTCCTTTTACGCTTAGGTACCGGTGTCATATCATGGTGTGCCTCACTGTCAGACCGCAGTTGTGGTTCCCAAGACAGATCACTTGCATCAGAACGAGGTGGGCTTGAAGAAGATGTAGACACCCCCCTTGATCTTTTCCTTGCTAGGGATGTGGAAGACAATGAATGATCATCAGGAGGAGTGGCTTCCAATGATACCTCAGCTTCATTGTCGATTTCCTGATGTGCCCCTACTTCGGGAGGAACAACTATTGTGGGCACTTGTGAACCTCCATGCACCTTTGCTTGCGCATCTCCTTTTGCTGCCTCTCCTTCCACATGTACTTGGGCGTGTACTTGCACATGGTGTTGTTGTTGCGGCTGTGGTTGTTCAACACTTGTCAGATGAGTTACAACAACCTGTGTTGATTCAGGGACATTGCTGCTACTTTCTTGCGATGAGCCAACATCACTGGTCGATGGTGATTGGAGAAGTACACTGACTGCCTCTGAAGCACTCAAGGGCTTTGACTTAAGTTGGCGTGGTGGTGGAGGCACTGAACCCAATGGAGCAGGGGTGCTGCTCCCAGCTTGGTCCCCAGCAGATCCTGCTGCTGCAGGCGTACTTTTTTTTTTTCTCCCAAAAAACATGGCGGGTGGCACACCAGCCTCCTTGGTAACTTGCTTCTTCTGCTCCTTACTAGCAACTTTCTTGCTAGAGGAGCTACGGAGAACTTTCTTTGGGGCCATCTTCTTCAGAGCAGGTCAGACAGCAGGCCGCAGTTGCACGAATTGTAGAGTTGTCTGAGGCCAGACGTGACGTCGCGTGACGTTATGCTGCACACACACACCGCTGCAGGACTTCTTCCTGGCACTGGTGGTTCTCTTGAGTCTTGTGCACCTAAAAAAAATGGAAGACAGAGGAACATCAGTTCAGTTATAGAGCACAAAAAAATCGAAAAACACTGCAAAATCAGCACAATCCCATTCCATCCATGCCCTCCATGATGTTTAAATTCAAGACACCCCACAGAAAGACTAGGCCCATGCACCACTCACTACCCCTGGTCAAGGCCCCAACAACAGGTCAAAAATCGAAAAACACAGAAAAATCAGCACAATCCCATTCCATCCATGCAATCCATGATGTTTAAGTTCAAGACAGCCCACAGAAAGACTAGGCCCATGCTAGACTCAAATACCCCTGGTGAAAAGGCCACAAGTACAGGCCCAAAAAACGAAAATCACTGAAAAATCTGCACAATCCCATTCCATCCATGGCCTCCATGATGTTTAAATTCAAGACAACCCACAGAAAGACTAGGCCCATGCAAGACTCACTACCCCTGGGCATAAATAAAGGTTGAAAAGTAGGCAAAATGGTTGGAGGCCTAACAACAAAGCCTGCATTCAAAATGGCCACTTGCCTGCAAGCACATGGCCAGTGCCTGTAGCTGCACTCAAAATGGCCACCAGCCACATGGCATGTCCCTCCCCATGAACACCCCCAAAAATCGAAAAACACTGCAAAATCAGCACAATCCCATTCCATCCATGGCCTCCATGATGTTTAAATTCAAGACAACCCACAGAAAGACTAGGCCCATGCAAGACTCACTACCCCTGGGCATAAATAAAGGTTGAAAAGTAGGCAAAATGGTTGGAGGCCTAACAACAAAGCCTGCATTCAAAATGGCCACTTGCCTCCTAGCACATGGCCAGGGCCTGCCTGTACCAGCACTCAAAATGGCCCCCACCCACATGGCCTGTCCCCATGAACACCCCCAAAAATCGAAAAACACTGCAAAATCAGCACAATCCCATTCCATCCATGCCCTCCATGATGTTTAAATTCAAGACACCCCACAGAAAGACTAGGCCCATGCACCACTCACTACCCCTGGTCAAGGCCCCAACAACAGGTCAAAAATCGAAAAACACAGAAAAATCAGCACAATCCCATTCTATCCATGCCCTCCATGATGTTTAAGTTCAAGACAGCCCACAGAAAGACTAGGCCCATGCTAGACTCAAATACCCCTGGTGAAAAGGCCACAAGTACAGGCCCAAAAAACGAAAATCACTGAAAAATCTGCACAATCCCATTCCATCCATGGCCTCCATGATGTTTAAATTCAAGACAACCCACAGAAAGACTAGGCCCATGCAAGACTCACTACCCCTGGGCATAAATAAAGGTTGAAAAGTAGGCAAAATGGTTGGAGGCCTAACAACAAAGCCTGCATTCAAAATGGCCACTTGCCTGCCAGCACATGGCCAGTGCCTGTAGCTGCACTCAAAATGGCCACCAGCCACATGGCATGTCCCTCCCCATGAACACCCCCAAAAATCGAAAAACACTGCAAAATCAGCACAATCCCATTCCATCCATGGCCTCCATGATGTTTAAATTCAAGACAACCCACAGAAAGACTAGGCCCATGCAAGACTCACTACCCCTGGGCATAAATAAAGGTTGAAAAGTAGGCAAAATGGTTGGAGGCCTAACAACAAAGCCTGCATTCTAAATGGCCACTTGCCTCCTAGCACATGGCCAGGGCCTGCCTGTACCAGCACTCAAAATGCCCCCCACCCACATGTCCTGTCCCCATGAACACCCCCAAAAATCGAAAAACACTGCAAAATCAGCACAATCCCATTCCATCCATGCCCTCCATGATGTTTAAATTCAAGACACCCCACAGAAAGACTAGGCCCATGCACCACTCACTACCCCTGGTCAAGGCCCCAACAACAGGTCAAAAATCGAAAAACACAGAAAAATCAGCATAATCCCATTCCATCCATGCCCTCCATGATGTTTAAGTTCAAGACAGCCCACAGAAAGACTAGGCCCATGCTAGACTCAAATACCCCTGGTGAAAAGGCCACAAGTACAGGCCCAAAAAACGAAAATCACTGAAAAATCTGCACAATCCCATTCCATCCATGGCCTCCATGATGTTTAAATTCAAGACAACCCACAGAAAGACTAGGCCCATGCAAGACTCACTACCCCTGGGCATAAATAAAGGTTGAAAAGTAGGCAAAATGGTTGGAGGCCTAACAACAAAGCCTGCATTCAAAATGGCCACTTGCCTGCCAGCACATGGCCAGTGCCTGTAGCTGCACTCAAAATGGCCACCAGCCACATGGCATGTCCCTCCCCATGAACACCCCCAAAAATCGAAAAACACTGCAAAATCAGCACAATCCCATTCCATCCATGGCCTCCATGATGTTTAAATTCAAGACAACCCACAGAAAGACTAGGCCCATGCAAGACTCACTACCCCTAGGCATAAATAAAGGTTGAAAAGTAGGCAAAATGGTTGGAGGCCTAACAACAAAGCCTGCATTCAAAATGGCCACTTGCCTCCTAGCACATGGCCAGGGCCTGCCTGTACCAGCACTCAAAATGGCCCCCACCCACATGGCCTGTCCCCATGAACACCCCCAAAAATCGAAAAACACTGCAAAATCAGCACAATCCCATTCCATCCATGCCCTCCATGATGTTTAAATTCAAGACACCCCACAGAAAGACTAGGCCCATGCACCACTCACTACCCCTGGTCAAGGCCCCAACAACAGGTCAAAAATCGAAAAACACAGAAAAATCAGCACAATCCCATTCCATCCATGCCCTCCATGATGTTTAAGTTCAAGACAGCCCACAGAAAGACTAGGCCCATGCACCACTCACTACCCCTGGTCAAGGCCCCAACAACAGGTCAAAAATCGAAAAACACAGAAAAATCAGCACAATCCCAATTCATCCATGGCCTCCATGATGTTTAAGTTCAAGACAACCCACAGAAAGACTCAGTCCACCCACCACTGAGTACCCCTGGGCAAAAGGCCCCAAAACAGCCCAAAAATCGAAAATTCCAAAATTTTAATTGCAGCAACTGTAATGCCCCAAACAAACTTACTTGTAAAATTTCTAATCCAACAGTGATCCAAAGAAAGTCAAAAAGGCCTCAAATCCAAATATCCAGCAGCATCCACAAAAAGTAATCCTTCCAGCTCCAGACCCAAATGAAAAGTGACCAGGAGATGGACAAAGCACTGGGAGGAGCCTGCTGAACAGGAACAGGAAGTTGAAGACTGTGGGGCACTTCCTTCCTCCCACCCCCCTGCCCCCCTCCCCAAAATGGACTCCTCGCTAAAAAAAGTGCAGGCAAATGTCAAACTAAGGAGTTATTCAGATAAAAATCATCATTTCTAGAAGGTTTATGCTGCTTGCTGGTGGATTTCTTGTGCAGAATTGCAAATTTATATTTTCGCTCGCCGCATCTCACATCTCGCAATTGCGAAGTACCGCGAGACGTGATCTCGCCGTACTCGCGTTGACAAACTATCGCTGGCAAGCCGCGATGACGTAATCGCGCTCGCCAATTCTCGCGGGATCACACAGCAAGATCCAAAATGGCGCAGAACTCGGAAACTATCGAAAAAAACAACTCGGCAAACGATGATAAACGCCGCGCGCCGCAAAAAATGTATCACCAACGCCGCGCGCCGCCCAAAAAATCCGCTGCGTGCGAATTTGCGGATTTTGCGGGAAATTCGCAAATCTCGCGGATTGCGAATTTCCCAAAAATCCGCAAAATCCGCGAGCGTAACGGATTTTCCGCCCATGCTTAGTTTGTATATATTCAACATATCTATGATACGGCGGCTTCCCACTTTTGAAGCAAAGCAAAAGACGCCTAGGGAGGCTTTCCCCATTCTTGCTTTCACATTAGTTTGTTCTGGGACCCAGGAACCTCTGTTGTTAAAAGTAACACCCAGGTAACAAAAATTATCAACAGTCTCAATACGGTTTTCCTTAAAATAAAAGGGTTTAAGATGTTTTACCTTTTTGCCACACAACATAACAAAAGTTTTAGGATTGTTAATTTTAAGTTTCTTCCCCTGGATAAAATCATAAAAACCATTCCTCAATTTTTGAAGACCTATAGTGGTCCTAGAAAGTAAGACAGTATCCTCGGCATAGAGTAATACCGGTATAGGAAGACCTCCTGCTTGAGGAGCATCAGCTTGGATTTTCTTTAAATCTTGCTCAACTGAATTAATAAAGAGCGAGAAAAGCAACGGGGCCAAAACACATCCCTGTCGGATGCCAGATCTTACCTTGATCTTTCTTGTACACTCCCCCGCTGGTCCATAACGAATTTGGGCCGATAAATTGGAATAGAGTCTAGCTAAGAAATGGATAATAGCAGGGGGGGCACCCATACCCAATAAGGTTGACCACAACAAAGTGTGGTCAACCAGATCGAAGGCGCTAGAAAGATCCGCAAAACACAGATACAAAGATCCTGGTTTGGCCTTGATGTATTTTCCAATTAAAAGATTCAGGTTAATACATTGTTCTATAGTACCAAGGCCTTTTCTAAAGCCATATTGGGATGGGGCGAGAATATTATTGTCTATAGCCCATTCTTCCAATCGTGATAGTAAGACCCTACTCAAAATTTTTAGTGAGGAGTCCAGAAGGGAGATAGGGCGGTAGTTCTTGGCCTCTCCTCTATCCCCCTTCTTATAGATAGGAATTATAATGGATTCACCCCAACTTAAGGGGTCTTGTTATCCACAGCGGCATTAAACGCTAAGGTTAGTAATGGAATCCAGAGGGCCAAATCATATTTATAAAGGTCAATTGGCACCCCATCTGGGCCAGGTGCCTTCCCTCCTTTACTGTTCTTTATAGCCAAGTCTACTTCATGAATCATGATTCCCAGGGGTTCAACTGGAGTAATGAGATTGTTACAGATGTTATCATTAGACTCTCCAGTTGGATCAAAAATCCCTGAGAAATGTAAAACCCAACTATCTTCGCTTACTTGGGCGGTAAGGACTGGGAATTCTTCCTTTTGGAGAAATGGGCTATTAATAGTACTCCAGAACAGCTTGATATCCCGGAGGGCTGCTGCTTTGTTCAAATCGTCCCAGGCTAGTTCTCTAAGCTCTTGTTTCCTGTCTCTTAGTGCAATGTTATAATTGGCCCTCAAGTGTTTGACAGCTTCCCTGTCTCTAGGCAGGTTGGAAAGGGCAAGCTTAAGGGCTTTTAAAGCCTTAGTGCAGGCCTGGTTAAACCAGCCCAATGTTTCCCTATTAATTGGGACCTTCTTGGTAGTAAGGGTTTGCTTGATTATGGTACCCAGTTTCTCAAAATTATTTACAATACAATCAGGTGGGGCATCAATTTCGAGACAACAGAGTATCGTTTTTAGACCAGCTTTCACAACACTACGATGTAAATTCTCGGATTTTTCCCCACACCACTTAATACGTATCCCGTTTGGCCTACATGGGATAATGTCATCTACAACCCTACCGGTAAATTCTTTCCTAGTGATCTCACAAAAGATGGACATAGTTAGAGCATTGTGGTCACTCAGTCCAAGATCAAGAATAGACGGGACCGTACAATGCGGGATTATCCGGGTTGAGATGAGCAAATAATCAACAATAGAAACAGCTTTCCTCCCCGTAAAAGTTGGGGCCATGTTACCCTCATTATCAGGGGCATGTTGATGGATGGACATGTCATACTTTAACATAAGGTTGTTGAGGGAAGTACCATAGGGGGAGTGTAAAAAGTGTAATGAATACTCCCCATTGTCCCCATCATACCCACAAGCTGTTGTATAAGAGAGAGGGCAGGTTCTGATGTTAAAATCTCCCCCCCATATAATATCATAGGATATGGCCGAATTATAGAAAATTGAGTCTAAGGTTGTTTCAAGCTCATCCACAACAGAGGTACTGGTTGGGTCAAAGGTGTTATTATAGTGGTTAATCAGCAGAATATTTCTACCCCTACTAACCATTATTTCCAATACCTGCAAATGGGACCCCACTTGATGGCTTTTTCTTACATGTACAGGGAGGTGTACAGATAGTAAAATCAGAAGTCCGCCTTTAGCCCTCCCCATAACAGATTCTTCAGCATGACAATTGTAAGAGACAAAACCATCGTAGTGAATATCTTCCACAGACCATGTTTCTTGCAGACACAAAATGTCAAAGTCCGAGATGTGTTCTCTCCATCCCAGGGCTACAACTTTTTGTCGCCACCATGCAATATTCCAACTTGCCATTGAGTATCCTGATGGCTTGGGGACCTGTACCAGTTCAGTGGGGGTAACTATGATGGATGGTGTTGCATGACCCACATCAGTAGGTCCCAGGACATGAGGTACTGGCTTTCATTAATCAAGAACGAAAGTCGGAGGTTCAAAGACGTTCAGATACCATCGTAGTTCCGACCATAAACGATGCCGACTAGCGATCCGGCGGCGTTATTCCCATGACCCGCCGAGCAGCTTCCAGGAAACCAAAGTATTTGGGTTCCGGGGGGAGTATGGTTGCAAAGCTGAAACTTAAAGGAATTGACGGAAGGGCACCACCAGGAGTGGAGCCTGTGGCTTAATTTGACTCAACACTGGAAACCTCACCCGTCCCGGACATGGAAAGGATTGACAGATTGCTAGCTCTTTCTCGATTCTGTGGGTCCTGGTGCATGGGCGTTCTTAGTTGGTGGAGCGATTTGTCTAGTTAATTCCGATAACAAACGAGACTTCTTCCATGCTAACTAGTTACGCGACCCCCAGTGGTCGGTGTCCAACTTCTTAGAGGGACAAGTGGCGTTCAGCCACACGAGATCGAGCAATGACAGGTCTGTGATGCCCTTAGATGTCCGGGGCTCACCCGGCTCAGTGCGAGAGGAACCGCAGGTTCAGACATTTGGTGTATGTGCTTGGCTGAGGAGCCAATGGGGCGAAGCTACCATCTGTGGGATTATGACTGAACGCCTCTAAGTCAGAATCCCCCCGAAATCGTATCAATACCTCAGTGCCGTGGAGCCTCGGTTGGCCTGGGATAGCCGGCCTCTCTTGGGGGGCCGGTGCGTAGAGCCCCCGCTTGGGGACCGGAGTGCGGACGGAAGGGGGGCCGCCTCCATCACCCTTAGTGCACCGCATATTCGTGGGACACCCGGTGCAAAATCATTCGTAGACGACCTGATTCTGGGTCAGGGTTTCGTAAGTAGCAGAGCAGCTACCTCGCTGCGATCTATTGAAAGTCATCCTCTGAGCCAAGCTTTTGTCTCTCCGTGCATGGGGGCCCGCGGATGCCTCCCTCCACCACATCCAGGGGTGGGTCCCTCTGCCGCCAGGCCGGCGGGAGGGACGTGGAGGGGTTAACACGGGTCGGTGGGAGGCTGCCTTCACAACGTGCCCTTCGGCATGGGGGCCTCCCCCTCCTGTCCCTGCCCCACCGGGGTGCGGGGATGGGGGCCACCATCCCTTGCGGGTCAGCAGGGTGACCAGATGGCCCACTGCTCCCAGGCAGGGAGTTGAGGAGCAGCCACCCGGGGGAAGGAAGCTCCAGAGCTTCTGCCTTGGTGCACCTGGACCCCCTCGCCGGACTGCAAGGGCGACTGGGTACGACAGCCTCCCAGGCCATCTGGGCGCTGGGTCGTCCCAGGCCATCTGGTCACCTGGCTGTGTGACCAGATGGCCCTGCAGGCAGGGTGACCAGATGGCCCTGTGGGCTGGGTGACCAGATGGCCCTGAGGGCTGGGTGACCAGATGGCCCTTTGGGCCGGCGGCTGGGCCCACAGAAAGACTCAGTCCATGCACCACTGAGTACCCCTGGGCAAAAGGCCCCAACAACAGCCCAAAAATCGAAAAACACACAAGAATCACCACAATCCAATGCCATCCATGCCCTCAATCATGTTCAAATTCAAGACACCCCACAGAAAGACTAGGCCCATGCACCACTGAGTACCCCTAGGCATAACGGATGAAAGCATGGCAGACTGGGTGCAGGCCTATGGCACAACAAAGCACACTGCCTGGCTTCAAAATGGCCCCCAGACCCCCACCACATGGCCAGGCCCTGCCTGTACCAGTCCTCAAAATGGCCCCCAGCCACATGGACAGGCTCCATCAACACCCCAAAAACATCAAAAACACACAAAAATCACCACAATCCAATGCCCTCCATGCCCTCCATGATGTTTACATTAAAGAGACCCCACAGAAAGACTCAGTCCATGCACCACTGAGTACCCCTGGCAAAAGGTCACAACAACAGCCCAAAAATCGAAAAACACACAATAAGCACCACAATCCAATGCCATCCATGCCCTCAATCATGTTCAAATTCAAGACACCCCACAGAAACACTAGTCCCATGCACCACTGAGTACCCCTGGGCACAATGGATGAAAGCATGGCAGACTGGGTGCAGGCCTATGGCACAACAAAGCACACTGCCTGGCTTCAAAATGGCCCCCAGACCCCCACCACATGGCCAGGCCCTGCCTGTTCCAGTCCTCAAAATGGCCCCCAACCACATGGACAGGCTCCATCAACACCCCAAAAACATCAAAAAACACACAAAAATCACCACAATCCAATACCCTCCATGCCCTCCATGATGTTTACATTAAAGAGACCCCACAGAAAGACTCAGTCCATGCACCACTGAGTACCCCTGGGCAAAAGGCCCCAACAACAGCCCAAAAATCGAAAAACACACAATAAGCACCACAATCCAATGCCATCCATGCCCTCAATCATGTTCAAATTCAAGACACCACACAGAAAGACTAGGCACATGTACCACTGAGTACCCCTGGGAATAATGGATGAAAGCATGACAGACTGGGTGCAGGCCTATTGCACAACAAAGCACAATGCCTGGCTTCAAAATGGCCCCTAGACCCCCACCACATGGCCAGGCCCTGCCTGTACCAGTCCTCAAAATGGCCCCCACTCACATGGACAGGCCCCATCAACACCCCAAAAAATCGAAAAACACACAAAAATCACCACAATCCAATGCCATCCATGCCCTCCATGATGTTTACATTAAAGAGACCCCACAGAAAGACTCAGTCCATGCACCTCTGAGTACCCCTGGGCAAAAGGCCCGACAACAGCCCAAAAATCGAAAAACACACAAAAATCACAACAATCCAATGCCATCCATGCCCTCAATCATGTTCAAATTCAAGACACCCCACAGAAAGACCAGGCCCATGCACCACTGAGTACCCCTGGGCATAACGGATGAAAGCATGGCAGACTGGGTGCTGGCCTATGGCACAACAAAGCACACTGCCTGGCTTCAAAATGGCCCCAAGACCCCCACCACATGGCCAGGCCCTGCCTGTACCAGTCCTCAAAATGGCCCCCAACCACATGGACAGGCTCCATCAACACCCCAAAAACATCGAAAAACACACAAAAATCACCACAATCCAATGCCCTCCATGCCCTCCATGATGTTTACGTTAAAGAGACCCCACAGAAAGACTCAGTCCATGCATCACTGAGTACCCCTGGGCAAAAGGCCCCAACAACAGCCCAAAAATCGAAAAACACACAATAAGCACCACAATCCAATGCCATCCATGCCCTCAATCATGTTCAAATTCAAGACACCACACAGAAAGACTAGGCCCATGTACCACTGAGTACCCCTGGGAATAATGGATGAAAGCATGGCAGACTGGGTGCAGGCCTATTGCACAACAAAGCACAATGCCTGGCTTCAAAATGGCCCCTAGACCCCCACCACATGGCCAGGCCCTGCCTGTACCAGTCCTCAAAATGGCCCCCTCTCACATGGACAGGCCCCAACAACACCCCAAAAAATCGAAAAACACACAAAAATCACCACAATCCAATGCCATCCATGCCCTCCATGATGTTTACATTAAAGAGACCCCACAGAAAGACTCAGTCCATGCACCTCTGAGTACCCCTGGGCAAAAGGCCCGACAACAGCCCAAAAATCGAAAAACACACAAAAATCACCACAATCCAATGCCATCCATGCCCTCAATCATGTTCAAATTCAAGACACCCCACAGAAAGACCAGGCCCATGCACCACTGAGTACCCCTGGGCATAACGGATGAAAGCATGGCAGACTGGGTAATGGCCTATTGCACAACAAAGCACACTGCCTGGCTTCAAAATGGCCCCTAGACCCCCACCACATGTCCAGGCCCTGCCTGTACCAGTCCTCAAAATTGCCCCCACCCACATGGACAGGCCCCATCAACACCCCAAAAAATAAAAAAAACACACAAAAATCACCACAATCCAATGCCATCCATGCCCTCCATGATGTTTACATTAAAGAGACCCCACAGAAAGACTCAGTCCATGCACCACTGAGTACCCCTGGGCAAAAGGCCCCAACAACAGCCCAAAAATCGAAAAACACACGCAAATCACTACAATCCAATGCCTTCCATGCCCTCAATCATGTTCAAATTCAAGACACCCCACAGAAGGCCTAGGCCCATGCACCACTGAGTACCCCTGGGCATAATGGATGAAAGCATGGCAGACTGGGTGCAGGCCTATGGCACAAAATAGCACACTGCCTGGCTTCAAAATGGCCCCTAGACCCCCACCACATGGCCAGGCCCTGTTTGTACCAGTCCTCAAAATGGCCTCCACCCACATGGACAGGCCCCATCAACACCCAAAAAAATCGAAAAACACACAACAATCACCACAATCTAATGCCATCCATGCCCTCCATGATGTTTACATTAAAGAGACCCCACAGAAAGACTCAGTCCATGCACCACTGAGTACCCTTGGGCAAAAGGCCCCAACACCACCCAAAAAAATCGAAAAACACATAAAAATCACCACAATCCAATGCCATCCATGCCCTAAATGATGTTGAAATTCAACAAAACAGTTGTATCATGCACCCATAACTAACCCTGTTCCTACTGGATACTGTGGCTACCCACAATATATTTTATTTTATGTTCTGAAAAAGTTCCAAAACTGTAGTTGCAGCAACTGTAATGCCCCAATCAAACAACATCAACTTACTTGTGAAATTTCTAATCCAAAAGTGATCCAAAGAAAGTCAAAAAGGCCTCAAATCCAAATATCCAGCAGCATCCACATAAAGTTATCCTTCAAGGTCAAGATCCAATTCAAAGTTACCAGGACATGAACAAAGCACTGGGAGGAGCCTGCTGGACAAGAACAGGAAGTTGGAGACTGTGGGGCACTTCCTTCCTCCTATCCCCCCCAAAATGGACTCCTTGCAAAAAAAAGTGCGGGTAAATGTCAACCTGAGGAGTTATTCTGATAAAAATCATCATTTTCAGAAGGTTTATGCTGCCTGCTGGTGGATTTCTTTTACAGAATTGCAAATTTTGCAATTTCGCGAGTGCGAGATTTTAGCTGCCCGCCGCTTCTACGTGTTCGCAATTGTTTACTCCCGCGATGCGTGATCACGAGCCTTTATGACGTACTCGCGTTGACAAACTCTTGCTGTGCAAGGTGGCGGGCGCGATGACGTAATAGCGGTCGACAAACTCCTGCTAGATCACGCAGCCAGATCCAAAATGGCGCAGCACCCCCAAACATGGAGAAAAACAACTCTTCAAACTCTGAATGACGGTAAGTGAACGCCGTGCGCCGCAATATTGTATTTTTTAAGCGCGACCAAGCAAAAAAATCGCTGCGTAAGAATTTGCGAATTTTCGGCAAATTCGCGAGAATTCGCGGATCGCGAATTTGCCGAAAATCCACAAATTCCATGAGCGGAACTGATTTTACGCCCATGCTTAGTGTCCAGACGGCTTCCCTTTCGTGCCCGGCCATCTGGTCGCCCAGATCCCCTCAGCCATCTGGTCGCCCGGATCCCCTCGGCCATCTGGTCGCCCGCAATGCTTTCCTACGGGGCGACCAGATGGCCCCCCTTTCGTGCCCGGCCATCTGGTCGCTCAGATCCCCTCGGCCATCTGGTCGCCCGGATACCCTCGGCCATCTGGTCGCCCGCAATACTTTCCTATGGGGCGACCAGATGGCCGGACTTCCCTGGAAGTCCCGATGAGGTGCCATTTGCCTCCCGTATCCCAGCGAGGGCTCCAGGAGGTCGGGTACTTCGCCGCCTCAGGTCCCCTCTGTCACCTTGTGTGCACGGATTACAAGAAAGGGGGGTAATTTTCCTCTGGATTACTAGGGAGAGGGTCAGTCAGACCTCCGTGAGGTCTGGCGATTCTGAATCAGGGGAAGGCAGGACTAGGGACCGCCCGCTGGGGCCCCCAGGGACCCGGGGACGCTCCTGCCTCTCAGCCCCTTGCCGATGGTCGTTTTTCTCCGAGTTTGCTCAGGCAGACCTCCGTGAGGTCCGGCCATGCTCAGAGGGGGAAGGCAGTCCTGGGGCCCGCCCGCTGGGGCCCCCAGTGGCCCGGGGACGCTCCTGCCTCTCAGTCCCTTGCCGATGGTCGTTTTTCTCAGAGTTTGCTCAGGCAGACCTCTGTGAGGTCTGGCCATGCTGAGAGGGGGAAGGCAGCCTCGGGGCCCGCCAGCCGGGGCCCCCAGGGCCCCAGCTCCACACTCCTGCCTCTCAGCCCCTTGCTGATGGTCGTTTTCCTCCGAGTTTTCTCAGGCAGTCCTCTGTGAGGTCTGGCCATGCTGAGAGGGGAAAACAGCACCGGGGCCCGCCCGCCGGGGCCCCCAGGGGCCCGGGGATGCTCCTGCCTCTCAGCCCCTTGCTGATGGTCCTTTTTCTCAGAGTTTGCTCAGGCAGACCTCCGTGAGGTCTGGCCATGCTGAGAAGGGGAAGGCAGCCCCGGGGCCCACCTGCTGGGGCCCCCAGGGGCCCGGGGATGCTCCTGCCTCTCAGCCCCTTGCCGATGGTCCTTTGTCTCTGAGTTTGCTCAGGCAGACCTTCATGAGGTCTGGACATGCTGAGAGGGGAAAGGTAGTCCTGGGGCCCCCAGGGGCCCGGGATGCACCTGCCTCACGGGCCTCTTGCCGATGGTCTTTTTTCATGGAGTCTGAGTGCCCCGGCAGCAGGCATGCAGGGGATGCTAAGCCAGTGTACCCCCCTGTGCTGGGTGGCCAGCCAGGGGATGCCCCAGCTGTACTCTGATCGATTGGGCACTCTCGGTCCATTTAGGGATGGACTGCTTGGCCAGCCTCGGCTGTTGTTTCAAGCAAAGAGCTTCCACCCTGCATGGACTGTCTGACTCTAGGGAGGGTCTGCCGCATGGCAGTTAGGTCGTTCACCCTACCCAGAAGAGCGAAGGCTGAGCGGCCCTGGCAGCTCGTGGCCCCCAGTTGTCTGACCCGAGCGGAACGGGCAGGTGGTGCCAGACCCTCGGATGCTGCCTGGCTGGCAGGTCTGTGGGCCCTGTGTGCCACGCTGTCACCCCTCTCGGCCCAGCACATTTCCACAGCAGCTTGGAACGACTGTTCCGAGGGGTGCCGCTGCTGCCAGGCTCCGGCACCCTTGCATCTTTCTCACGCTGGGCCTCGGCCTGCCTTTCTCTCCCGGGGTAGATGGCTGGGCCTGCCGGTGCCCATGTGACCGGTGCACCTCTCCACACCCCTCCAGTGAGCCCTTCTGCCCAGGTGGGTGGGCTCCTTCCCCTGACAGGCTTCCGAGAGACGGAGGGTTGCACGAAGGTCGCCGGTCGGGGAGATGGGCACGCGGCTCCCACCCCGTTGTCAGGTGCAGCTACCTGGTTGATCCTGCCAGTAGCATATGCTTGTCTCAAAGATTAAGTCATGCACGTGTATGTAGACACAGCCGGTACAGTGAAACTGCGAATGGCTCATTAAATCAGTTATGGTTCCTTTGATCGCTCCATCTGTTACTTGGATAACAGTGGTAACTGCTTTGGTGACTCTAGATAACCTCGGGCCGATTGGAATGAGTACACTTGAAATCCTTCAACGAGGATCCATTGGAGGGCAAGTCTGGTGCCAGCAGCCGCGGTAATTCCAGCTCCAATAGCGTAAATTAAAGTTGCTGCAGTAAAAAAGCTCGAAGCGTTTACTTTGAAAAAATTAGAGTGTTCAAAGCAGGCCGGTCGCCTGAATACTTCAGCAAGGAATAATGGAATAGGACTCCTGTTCTATTTTGTTGGTTTTCGGAACTGGGGCCATGATTGAGAGGGACGGCCGGAGGCATTCGTATTGTGCTGCTAGAGGTGAAATTCTTGGTCCGGCGCAAGACGAACCAAAGCGAAAGCATTTGCCAAGAATGTTTTCATTAATCAAGAATGAAAGTCGGAGGTTCAAAGACGATCAGATGCCGTCGTAGTTCCGACCATAAACGATGCAGACTAGCGATCCAGCGGCGTTATTCCCATGACCCGCCGAGCAGCTTCTGGGAAACCAAAGTATTTGGGTTCCGGGGGGAGTATGGTTGCAAAGCTGAAACTTAAAGGAATTGACGGAAGGGCACATCCAGGAGTGGAGCCTGTGGCTTAATTTGACTCAACACTGGAAACCTCACCCGTCCCGGACATGGAAAGGATTGACAGATTGCTAGCTCTTTCGCGATTCTGTGAGTCCTGGTGCATGGCCGTTCTTAGTTGATGGAGCGATTTGTCAAGTTAATTCCGATAACAAACGAGACTTCCTCCATGCTAACTAGTTACGTGACCCCCAGTGGTCGGTGTCCAACTTCTTAGAGGGACAAGTGGAGTTCAGCCACACTAGATCGAGCAATGACAGGTCTGTGATGCCCTTAGATGTCGGGGGCTCACCCGGCTCAGTACGAGAGGAACCGCAGGTTCAGACATTTGGTGTATGTGAATGGCTGAGGAGCCAATGGGGCGAAGCTACCGTCTGTGGGATTATGACTGAACGCCTCTAAGTCAGAATTCCCCCTAAATCGTATCGATACCTCAGTGCCGTGGAGCCTCGGTTGGCCTGGGATAGCCGGCCTCTCTTGTGGGGCCGGTGCGTGGAGCCGCTCGCTTGGGGACCGGAGTGCGGACGGAAGGGGGCCCCCTCCATCACCCTTAGTGCACCGCATATTCGTGGCACACCCGGTGCAAATTCATTTGTAGACGATCTGATTCTGGGTCAGGGTTTCGTAAGTAGCAGAGCAGCTACCTCGCTGCGATCTATTGAAAGTCATCCTCTGAGCCAAGCTTTTGTCTCTCCGTGCGTGGGGGCCCGCGGACGCCTCCCTCCACCACATCCAGGGGTGGGTCCCTCTGCCGCCGGGCTGTCGGGAGGGACGCGGAGGGGGTAACACGGGTCCGTGGGAGGCTGCCTCCACCACGTGCCCTTCGGCACGGGGGCCACCCCCTCCTGTCCCTGCCCCACCGGGGTGCAGGGATGGGGGCCACCATCCCTTGCGGGTCAGCAGGGTGACCAGATGGCCCACTGCTCCTGGGCAGGGAGGTGAGGAGCAGCCACCCATGGGAAAGAAGCTCCAGAGCTTCTACCTTGGTGCACCTGGACCCCCTCGCCGGACTGCAAGGGCGATTGGGTACGAAAGCCTCCCAGGCCATCTGGGCGCTGGGTCGTCCCGGGCCATCTGGCCACCTGGCTGTGTGACCAGATGGCCCTGCAGTCAGGGTGACCAGATGGCCCTGTGGGCTGGGTGACCAGATGGCCCTGCGGGCTGGGTGACCAGATGGCCCTGCGGGCTGGCGGCTGGGCCCACA
The DNA here is from genome assembly GCF_964263255.1 of Lissotriton vulgaris. Taxonomy (NCBI): domain Eukaryota; kingdom Metazoa; phylum Chordata; class Amphibia; order Caudata; family Salamandridae; genus Lissotriton; species Lissotriton vulgaris. The sequence continues at coordinate 716,605,399 of NC_141691.1, forward strand.
GAAAGACTCAGTCCATGCACCACTGAGTACCCCTGGGCAAAAGGCCCCCACAACAGCCCAAAAATCGAAAAACACACAAAAATCCCCACAATCCAATGCCATCCATGCCCTCAATCATGTTCAAATTCAAGACACCCCACAGAAAGACTAGGCCCATGCACCACTGAGTACCCCTGGGCATAACGGATGAAAGCATGGCAGACTGGGTGCAGGCCTATGGCACAACAAAGCACACTGCCTGGCTTCAAAATGGCCTTAGACCCCTACCACATGTCCAGGCCCTGCCTGTACCAGTCCTCAAAATGGCCCCCACCCACATGGACAGGCCCCATCAACACCCAAAAAAATCGAAAAACACACAAAAATCACCACAATCTAATGCCATCCATGCCCTCTATGATGTTTACATTAAAGAGACCCCACATAAAGATTCAGTCCATGCACTACTGAGTACCCTTGGGCAAAAGGCCCCAACACCACCCAAAAAAATCGAAAAACACACAAAAATCACCACAATCCAATGCCATCCATGCCCTAAATGATGTTGAAATTCAACAAAACAGTTGTATCATGCACCCATAACTAACCCTGTTCCTACTGGATACTGTGGCTACCCACAATATATTTTATTTAATGTTCTGAAAAAGTTCCAAAATTGTAGTTGCAGCAACTGTAATGCCCCAAACAAACAACATCAACTTACTTGTGAAATTTCTAATCCAAAAGTGATCCAAAGAAAGTCAAAAAGGCCTCAAATCCAAATATCCATCAGCATCCACATAAAGTAATCCTTCAAGGTCAAGATCCAATTCAAAGTGACCAGGACATGAACAAAGCACTGGGAGGAGCGTGCTGGACAAGAACAGGAAGTTGGAGACTGTGGGGCACTTCCTTCCTCCTATCCCCCCCCCAAAATGGACTCCTTGCAAATAAAAGTGCAGGTAAATGTCAACCTGAGGAGTTATTCTGATAAAAATCATCATTTTCAGAAGGTTTATGCTGCCTGCTGGTGGATTTCCTTTACAGAATTGCAAATTTTGCAATTTCTCGAGTGCGAGATTTTAGCTGCCCGCCGCTTCTACGTGTTCGCAATTGTTTACTCCCGCGATGCGTGATCACGAGCCTTTATGACGTACTCGCGTTGACAAACTCTCGCTGTGCAAGGTGGCGGGCGCGATGACAAAATCGCGGTCGACAAACTCCTGCGAGATCACGCAGCCAGATCCAAAATGGTGCAGCACACGCAAACATGGAGAAAAACAACTCTTCAAACTCTGAATGACGGTAAGTGAACGCAGCGCGCGGCAATATTGTACTTTTTTAATCGCGACCAAGCAAAAAAATCTGCTGCGTGAGAATTTGCGAATTTTCGGCAAATTCGCGAGAATTCGCGAATTGCGATTTTGCCGAAAATCTGCAAATTCCGTGAGCAGAACTGATTTTACGCCCATGCTTAGTGTCCAGACGGCTTCCCTTTCGTGCCCGGCCATCTGGTCGCCCAGATCCCCTCGGCCATCTGGTCGCCCGGATCCCCTCGGCCATCTGGTCGCCCGCAATGCTTTCCTACGGGGCGACCAGATGGCCTCCCTTTCGTGCCCGGCCATCTGGTTGCTCAGATCCCCTCGGCCATCTGGTCGCCAGGATCCCCTCGGCCATCTGGTCGCTCAGATCCCCTCGGCCATCTGGTCCCCCGGATCCCCTCGGCCATCTGGTCGCCCGCAATGCTTTCCTATGTGCGACCAGATGGCCGGACTTCCCTGGAAGTCCCGATGAGGTGCCATTTGCCTCCCGGATCCCAGCGAGGGCTCCAGGAGGTCGGGTACTTGGCCGCCTTAGGTCCCCTCTGTCACATCGTGTGCACGGATTACAAGAAAGGGGGGTAATTTTCCTCCGGATTACTAGGGAGAGGGTCAGTCAGACCTCCGGTGCAAAATCATTCGTAGATGACCTGATTCTGGGTCAGGGTTTCATAAGTAGCAGAGCAGCAACCTTGCTGCGATCTATTGAAAGTCATCCTCTGAGCCAAGCTTTTGTCTCTCCGTGCGTGGGGGCCCGCGGACGCCTCCCTCCACCACATCCAGGGGTGGGTCCCTCTGCCGCCAGGCCGGCGGGAGGGACGCGGAGGGGGTAACACGGGTCCGTGGGAGGCTGCCTCCACCACGTGCCCTTCGGCACGGGGGCCTCCCCCTCCTGTCCCTGCCCCTTCGGGGTGCAGGGATGGGTGCCACCATCCCTTGCGGGTCAGCAGGGTGACCAGATGGCCCACTGCTCCTGGGCAGGGAGGTGAGGAGCAGCCACGCAGGGGAAAGAAGCTCCAGAGCTTCTACATTGGTGCACCTGGACCCCCTCGCCGGACTGCAAGGGCGATTGGGTACGACAGCCTCCCAGGCCATCTGGGCGCTGGGTCGTCCCGGGCCATCTGGCCACCTGGCTGTGTGACCAGATGGCCCTGCAGTCAGGGTGACCAGATGGCCCTGCGGGCTGGGTGATCAGATGGCCCTGCGGGCTGGCGGCTGGGCCCACAGAAAGACTCAGTCCATGCACCACTGAGTACCCCTGGGCAAAAGGCCCCAACAACAGCCCAAAAATCGAAAAACACACAGAAATCACCACAATCCAATGCCATCCATGCCCTCAATCATGTTCAAATTCAGGACACCCCACAGAAAGACTAGGCCCATGCACCACTGAGTACCCCTGGGCATAACGGATGAAAGCATGGCAGACTGGGTGCAGGCCTATGGCACAACAAAGCACACTGCCTGGCTTCAAAATGGCCCCTAGACCCCTAACACATGTCCAGGCCCTGCCTGTACCAGTCCTCAAAATGGCCCCCACCCACATGGACAGGCCCCATCAACACCCAAAAAAATCGAAAAACACACAAAAATCACCACAATCTAATGCCATCCATGCCCTCCATGATGTTTACATTAAAGAGACCCCACAGAAAGATTCAGTCCATGCACTACTGAGTACCCTTGGGCAAAAGGCCCCAACACCACCCAAAAAAATCGAAAAAACACACAAAAATCACCACAATCCAATGCCATCCATGCCCTAAATGATGTTGAAATTCAACAAAACTGTTGTATCATGCACCCATAACTAACCCTGTTCCTACTGGATACTGTGGCTACCCACAATATATTTTATTTAATGTTCTGAAAAAGTTCCAAAATTGTAGTTGCAGCAACTGTAATGCCCCAAACAAACAACATCAACTTACTTGTGAAATTTCTAATCCAAAAGTGATCCAAAGAAAGTCAAAAAGGCCTCAAATCCAAATATCCATCAGCATCCACATAAAGTAATCCTTCAAGGTCAAGATCCAATTCAAAGTGACCAGGACATGAACAAAGCACTGGGAGGAGCCTGCTGGACAAGAACAGGAAGTTGGAGACTGTGGGGCACTTCCTTCCTCCTATCCCCCCCCCCCCAAAATGGACTCCTTGCAAAAAAAAGTGCAGGTAAATGTCAACCTGAGGAGTTATTCTGATAAAAATCATCATTTTCAGAAGGTTTATGCTGCCTGCTGGTGGATTTCTTTTACAGAATTGCAAATTTTGCAATTTCGCGAGTGCGAGATTTTAGCTGCCCGCCGCTTCTACGTGTTCGCAATTGTTTACTCCCGCGATGGGTGATCACGAGCCTTTATGACGTACTCGCGTTGACAAACTCTCGCTGTGCAAGGTGGCGGGCGCGATGACATAATCGCGGTCGACAAACTCCTGCGAGATCACGCAGCCAGATCCAAAATGGTGCAGCACACGCAAACATGGAGAAAAACAACTCTTCAAACTCTGAATGACGGTAAGTGAACGCCGCGCGCGGCAATATTGTACTTTTTTAAGCGCGACCAAGCAAAAAAATCTGCTGCGTGAGAATTTGCGAATTTTCGGCAAATTCGCGAGAATTCGCGAATTGCGAATTTGCCGAAAATCTGCAAATTCCGTGAGCGGAACTGATTTTACGCCCATGCTTAGTGTCCAGACGGCTTCCCTTTCGTGCCCGGCCATCTGGTCGCCCAGATCCCCTCGGCCATCTGGTCGCCCGGATCCCCTCGGCCATCTGGTCGCCCGCAATGCTTTCCTACGGGGCGACCAGATGGCCTCCCTTTCGTGCCCGGCCATCTGGTTGCTCAGATCCCCTCGGCCATCTGGTCGCCAGGATCCCCTCGGCCATCTGGTCGCTCAGATCCCCTCGGCCATCTGGTCGCCCGGATCCCCTCGGCCATCTGGTCGCCCGCAATGCTTTCCTATGAGGCAACCAGATGGGCGGACTTCCCTGGAAGTCCCGATGAGGTGCCATTTGCCTCCCGGATCCCAGCGAGGGCTCCAGGAGGTCGGGTACTTGGCCGCCTTAGGTCCCCTCTGTCACCTCGTGTGCACGGATTACAAG
>NC_141691.1:716614799-716619799 GCF_964263255.1 Lissotriton vulgaris
GGTCGCTCAGATCCCCTCGGCCATCTGGTCGCCCGGATCCCCTCGGCCATCTGGTCGCCCGCAATGCTTTCCTATGGGGCGACCAGATGGCCGGACTTCCCTGGAAGTCCCGATGAGGTGCCATTTGCCTCCCGGATCCCAGCGAGGGCTCCAGGAGGTCGGGTACTTGGCTGCCTTAGGTCCCCTCTGTCACATCGTGTGCACGGATTACAAGAAAGGGGGGTAATTTTCCTCCGGATTACTAGGGAGAGGGTCAGTCAGACCTCCGTGAGGTCTGGCGATTCTGAATCAGGGGAAGGCAGGACCAGGGCCCGCCCGCAGGGGCCTGCAGGGGCCCCTAGGGGCCCGGGGACGCTCCTGCCTCTCAGCCCCTTGCCGATGGTCGTTTTTTTCCGAGTTTGCTCAGGCAGACCTCCGTGAGGTCCGGCCATGCTGAGAGGGGGAATGCAGTACTGGGGCTCGCCCGCTGGGGCCCCCAGGGGCCCGGGGACGATCCTGCCTCTCAGTCCCTTGCCGATGGTCGTTTGTCTCCGAGTTTGGTCAGGTAGACCTCTGTGAGGTCTGGCCATGCTGAGAGGGGGAAGGCAGCCCTGGGACCCGCCCGCTGGGGCCCCCAGGGGCCCGGGGATGCTCCTGCCTCTCAGTCCCTTGCCGATGGTCATTTTTCTCCGAGTTTGCTCAGGCAGTCCTCTGTGAGGTCTGGCCATGCTGAGAGGGGAAGACAGCACCGGGGCCCACCCGACGGGGCCCCCAGGGGCCCGGGGATGCTCCTGCCTCTCAGCCCCTTGCCGATGGTCCTTTTTCTCAGAGTTTGCTCAGGCAGACCTCCGGGAGGTCTGGCCATGCTGAGAGGGGAAAGGCAGTCCTGGGGCCCCCAGGGGCCCGGGATGCACCTGCCTCACGGGCCTCTTGCCGATGGTCTTTTTTCTTGGAGTCTGAGTGCCCCGGCAGCAGGCATGCAGGGGATGCTAAGCCAGTGTACCTCCCCTGTGCTGGGTGGCCTCCCAGGGGATGCCCCGGCTGTACTCTGATCGATTGGGCACTCTCGGTCCATTTAGGGATGGACTGCTTGGCCAGCCTCGGCTGTTGTTTCAAGCAAAGAGTTTCCACCCTGCATGGACTGTCTGACTCTAGGGAGGGCCTGCCGCATGGCGGTTAGGTCGTTCACCCTACCCAGAAGAGCGAAGGCTGAGCGGCCCTGGCAGCTCGTGGCCCCCAGTGGTCTGACCCGAGCGGAAGGGGCAGGTGGTGCCAGACCCTCGGATGCTGCCTGGCTGGCAGGTCTGTGGGCCCTGTGTGCCACGCCGTCACCCCTCTCGGCCCAGCACGTTTCCACAGCAGCTTGGAACGCCTGTTCCGAGGGGTGCCGCTGCCACCAGGCTCCAGCACCCTTGCATCTTTCTCACGCTGCGCCTCGGCCTGCCTTTCCCTCCCGGGGGTGACGGCTGGGCCTGCCGGTGCCCATGTGACCGGCGCACCTCTCCACACCCCTCCAGTGAGCCCTCCTGCCCAGGTGGGTGGGCTCCTTCCCCTGACAGGCTTCCGAGAGACGGAGGGTTGCACGAAGGTCGCCGGTCGGGGAGATGGGCACGCGGCTCCCACCCCGTTGTCAGGTGCAGCTACCTGGTTGATCCTGCCAGTAGCATATGCTTGTCTCAAAGATTAATGAGGAAAAAGAGAGGAGCCAGGCCCTTATGGACAGGTGAAGAGGCTGGACCCTATTATATTCTGAACACCAAAAAATTGCCTCTCACACCTATATTTTAAACCACATTTGCGGAAAAGTTGAGCACACCAATAGTCGTGATCAACAAGGTATTTTTATTTATACCGAACCAATCTGGGATTTAATCAAGTTTAAGCATATTTTCACACATAAAGACACATAGATACAAAAGTTATTTACAATGTGAATATGAAATACATTCAGAAAAACAAGATATAATCCTGGTTCTATTAAGCAAAACCATTTGAAAGCAAAAATCAGTGATAATTCAAAGACAAGACGAAACCATTATGGGCATGTGTGACATACAATGAAACATTTTAAACTGTGAATGATAATTAAAGCAAGCATAGTAATGAAGAAAAAAGGGGGGAAGTAGGAAAGAAACAAAGTAAATTTGTGACTTTTGCAGTAGCAAGATAACTACTGCCTCGAATTGACTCAAAACAACTCCTTTCTAACTGGCCGACGCGTTTCGATTCCAGTGAAAAGTTTCTGGAATCTCATCAGGGCACAATTGAAATTCTGTCTGTCGGGAGAGAACGGAATTGAATTAAAATTCAGAACCCTATGAGTTCTTTCTCCCATTAAAAATGACGCTCAGCAAAGAACCTACCAGAGTGTAGGAATTGAAGAAATGCACATAAATTCTCAGTGTGCAACGTGAAGCTTCTAAAGCAGGGAATGGAATGAAGGTCACCTAAAAATATGAACATTATGTGGTCAGACTTATATTTGTTGACCAAACACAATCATGAAGTGAAATGAAAACAAAAAGGCATACCGTCCGGGGCGAATATGCAAATTCCGCCTGCCGGCGCTATGTCACCGTTTGGGAATCAGTGAAGGAGAAGGCTGGACCAGGGCTCTTGTTCGCGCTGTGAAAAAGAAGCGGGGCCGCAGGTCAGGGTTTCAAGTGAATAATTGTGTCAAGGGGTGATTAAGATTTGATGGGAAGTGGAACGTACCTTTCTTTTAACAAATGACCGGGCTTAGCGCTCCGTAAATAATTGTCAGGGAAGACCCATCATGACTTCTGATTAGAAGAACCGTCCGCTGTGAAAAGGAGGCGGAAAAAACATGAGACCGCGTCCTTGTGAGGTAACGCGAATAAATCAAATAGCAGCGCTGGGGAGCGTTGCCTACCTGTGTTCAGTCAGTGTCTGCCTTCAGGCGTTCTGGCGATCTCTGTCGAATCCAAAATGGGCGCCAGGTGTGTTTACCTGTATATAGCTCACAGGTAAAGGAGTGGGCATCATGGGATATGTAGTTTCAAGCCCAACGCGTATGTTGAACAGTGAAATACATATTAAAAGAATTAAGTTTGTGTGAATGGGTGACCAATACATGTACAACTTTGGAAATTTAAGGGAGGAGGAAAGAGACAAACAGGACCGCCCGGGTGGGAGCGGTCTGCCGCAGCATTAGGTTGGAATGTCTAGACTCTTGAGATTTCCGATAAAGTGTTGAGACCATTTTGTGCACTCTTGAATTTTAAGATGAGATATGCTTCTTTCTGGAGAAGCATTCTGTCGATATCCACGTTTCGATTGGAAGATCGGAATGTGTACAAAACCGTCCATTTAAAGTCATTGACGTCATGTTTCTCATTTACAAAATGATCCACCATTGGGGCATTTACAGTTTTATTCTTAAGCCTTGATCTGTGCTGGCAAATACGAGTGTTGACTTGTTGTGTCGTCTTGCCGATATAAATTTTGGCACAGGGACATTGGACTGCATAAACCACATTCTTGGTTTTACAATTAGAGAATTCTCTGTGGTTCCATCTTGTCCCCTCGTGTGTGAACTCATCCCCTTCAATGGTGTTGGGGCATACCACACAGGTACCACATCTGTGGTGGCCTGTGATCGGTTTGAGATTCCACTGACTCAATAAGTCACATTTCTTTTTGGGTAGCGAAACATCCGCTCTCGTAATTTGCTGCCCTATGCTCTGGTTTTTTTTGTACGCAAATATAGGTCGTGGGAATGGACATTCAAGATTGGCAAGCAGATGCCAGTTACTCAAAACGGCTTTTCTCAATTTGTGGGTGTCTGGTCCAAAAGTGGACACACAAACCAATCTGTCAAGAGCAGGCTTGGGTCGAGTTTGGAGAAGTGTTTCTCGGGGGGTATAGCGCTTGATTGGATTTGAGATTACGGGGATGCGCACTCTTATGGTGCAAGACCGAACTGGTAGCATTCCACGACTGGTTAAACAATAGGCATGGTGACATTAAATTCTCTATGGCCCACAGTAATTCTAAGATGACTTTCCTTGATGTAGAAATGACATCCGTTGACGGGGAACTTAAGTCATCCCTGTATAAAAAAGACACTGACCGAAACACCATTTTGCACCATAAGAGTGCGCATCCCCGTAATCTCAAATCCAATCTCCCTTACGGGCAATTGTTACGAATCAGGAGAAACTGCTCACACTTGGAGGATTTCTCCTACCATGCTGAGAGGTTCTGCCTAGAAATGGAAGATAGGGGGTACCCTAAAAAGTTACTTAAGCACGCATGCAAAAGGGCGCGCTATACCCCCCGAGAAACACTTCTCCAAACTCGACCCAAGCCTGCTCTTGACAGATTGGTTTGTGTGTCCACTTTTGGACCAGACACCCACAAATTGAGAAAAGCCGTTTTGAGTAACTGGCATCTGCTTGCCAATCTTGAATGTCCATTCCCACGACCTATATTTGCGTACAAAAAAAACCAGAGCATAGGGCAGCAAATTACGAGAGCGGATGTTTCGCTACCCAAAAAGAAATGTGACTTATTGAGTCAGTGGAATCTCAAACCGATCACAGGCCACCACAAATGTGGTACCTGTGTGGGTTGCCCCAACACCATTGAAGGGGATGAGTTCACACACAAGGGGACAAGATGGAACCACAGAGAATTCTCTAATTGTAAAACCAAGAATGTGGTTTATGCAGTCCAATGTCCCTGTGCCAAAATTTATATCGGCAAGACGACACAACAAGTCAACACTCGTATTTGCCAGCACAGATCAAGGCTTAAGAATAAAACTGTAAATGCCCCAATGGTGGATCATTTTGTAAATGAGAAACATGACGTCAATGACTTTAAATGGACGGTTTTGTACACATTCCGATCTTCCAATCGAAACGTGGATATCGACAGAATGCTTCTCCAGAAAGAAGCATATCTCATCTTAAAATTCAAGAGTGCACAAAATGGTCTCAACACTTTATCGGAAATCTCAAGAGTCTAGACATTCCAACCTAATTCTGCGGCAGACC
>NC_141691.1:716622299-716624799 GCF_964263255.1 Lissotriton vulgaris
GGGATTATGACTGAACGCCTCTAAGTCAGAATCCCCCCTAAATCGTATCAATACCTCAGTGCCGTGGAGCCTCGGTTGACCTGGGATAGCCGGCCTCTCTTGGGGGGCCGGTGCGTAGAGCTGCTCGCTTGGGGACCGGAGTGCGAACGGAAGGGGGCTGCCTCCATCACCCTTAGTGCACCGCATATTCGTGGGACACCCGGTGCAAAATCATTCGTAGATGACCTGATTCTGGGTCAGGGTTTCGTAAGTAGCAGAGCAGCAACCTCGCTGCGATCTATTGAAAGTCATCCTCTGAGCCAAGCTTTTGTCTCTCCGTGCGTGGGGGCCCGCGGACGCCTCCCTCCACCACATTCAGGGGTGGGTCCCTCTGCCGCCAGGCCGGCGGGAGGGACGCGGAGGGGGTAACACGGGTCCGTGGGAGGCTGCCTCCACCACGTGCCCTTCGGCACGGGGGCCTCCCCCTCCTGTCCCTGCCCCACCGGGGTGCAGGGATGGGGCCACCATCCCTTGCGGGTCAGCAGGGTGACCAGATGGCCCACTGCTCCTGGGCAGGGAGGTGAGGAGCAGCCACCCAGGGGAAAGAAGCTCCAGAGCTTCTACCTTGGTGCACCTGGACCCCCTCGCCGGACTGCAAGGGCGATTGGGTACTACAGCCTCTCAGGCCATCTGGGCGCTGGGTCGTCCCGGGCCATCTGGCCACCTGGCTGTGTGACCAGATGGCCCTGCAGTCAGGGTGACCAGATGGCCCTGCGGGCTGGGTGACCAGATGGCCCTGCGGGCTGGCGGCTGGGCCCACAGAAAGACTCAGTCCATGCACCACTGAGTACCCCTGGGCAAAAGGCCCCAACAACAGCCCAAAAATCGAAAAACACACAAAAATCACCACAATCCAATGCCATCCATGCCCTCAATCATGTTCAAATTCAAGACACCCCACAGAAAGACTAGGCCCATGCACCACTGAGTACCCCTGGGCATAACGGATGAAAGCAGGGCAGACTGGGTGCAGGCCTATGGCACAACAAAGCACACTGCCTAGCTTCAAAATGGCCCCTAGACCCCTACCACATGTCCAGGCCCTGCCTGTACCAGTCCTCAAAATGGCCCCCACCCATGTGGACAGGCCCCATCAACACCCAAAAAAATCGAAAAACACACAAACATCACCACAATCTAATGCCATCCATGCCCTCCATGATGTTTACATTAAAGAGACCCCACAGAAAGATTCAGTCCATGCACTACTGAGTACCCTTGGGCAAAAGGCCCCAACACCACCCAAAAAAATCGAAAAACACACAAAAATCACCACAATCCAATGCCATCCATGCCCTAAATGATGTTGAAATTCAACAAAACAGTTGTATCATGCACCCATAACTAACCCTGTTCCTACTGGATACTGTGGCTACCCACAATATATTTTATTTAATGTTCTGAAAAAGTTCCTAAATTGTAGTTGCAGCAACTGTAATGCCCCAAACAAACAACATCAACTTACTTGTGAAATTTCTAATCCAAAAGTGATCCAAAGAAAGTCAAAAAGGCCTCAAATCCAAATATCCATCAGCATCCACAGAAAGTAATCCTTCAAGGTCAAGATCCAATCCAATTCAAAGTGACCAGGACATGAACAAAGCACTGGGAGGAAACTGCTGGACAAGAACAGTAAGTTGGAGACTGTGGGGCACTTCCTTCCTCCTATCCCCCCCCCAAAATGGACTCCTTGCATAAAAAAGTGCAGGTAAATGTCAACCTGAGGAGTTATTCTGATAAAAATCATCATTTTCAGAAGGTTTATGCTGCCTGCTGGTGGATTTCTTTTACAGAATTGCAAATTTTGCAATTTCGCGAGTGCGAGATTTTAGCTGCCCGCCGCTTCTACGTGTTCGCAATTGTTTACTCCCGCGATGCGTGATCACGAGCCTTTATGACGTACTTGCGTTGACAAACTCTCGCTGTGCAAGGTGGCGGGCACGATGACATAATCGCGGTCGACAAACTCCTGCGAGATCACGCAGCCAGATCCAAAATGGTGCAGCACACGCAAACATGGAGAAAAACAACTCTTCAAACTCTGAATGACGGTAAGTGAACGCCGCGCGCTGCAATATTGTACTTTTTTAAGCGCGACCAAGCAAAAAAATCAGCTGCGTGAGAATTTGCGAATTTTCGGCAAATTCGCGAGAATTCGCGAATTGCGAATTTGCCGAAAATCTGCAAATTCCGTGAGCGGAACTGATTTTACGCCCATGCTTAGTGTCCAGACGGCTTCCCTTTCGTGCCCGGCCATCTGGTCCCCCAGATCCCCTTGGCCATCTGGTCGCCCGGATACCCTCGGCCATCTGGTCGCCCGCAATGCTTTCCTACGGGGCGACCAGATGGCCTCCCTTTCGTGCCCGGCCATCTGGTTGCTCAGATCCCCTCGGCCATCTGGTCGCCAGGATCCCCTCGGCCATCTGGTCGCTCAGATCCCCTCGGCCATCTGGTCGCCCGG
>NC_141691.1:716629799-716634799 GCF_964263255.1 Lissotriton vulgaris
TGCCCGGCCATCTGGTCGCCCAGATCCCCTTGGCCATCTGGTCGCCCGGATCCCCTCGGCCATCTGGTCGCTCAGATCCCCTCGGCCATCCGGTCGCCCGGATCCCCTCGGCCATCTGGTCGCCCGCAATGCTTTCCTATGTGCGACCAGATGGCCGGACTTCCCTGGAAGTCCCGATGAGGTGCCATTTGCCTCCCGGATCCCAGCGAGGGCTCCAGGAGGTCGGGTACTTGGCCGCCTTAGGTCCCCTCTGTCACATCGTGTGCACGGATTACAAGAAAGGGGGGTAATTTTCCTCCGGATTACTAGGGAGAGGGTCAGTCAGACTTCCGTGAGGTCTGGCGATTCTGAATCAGGGGAAGGCAGGACCAGGGCCCGCCCGCAGGGGCCCCCAGGGGCCCGGGGACGCTCCTGCCTCTCAGCCCCTTGCCGATGGTCGTTTTTCTCCGAGTTTGCTCAGGCAGACCTCCGTGAGGTCCGGCCATGCTGAGAGGGGGAACGCAGTACCGGGGCCCGCCCGCTGGGGCCCCCAGGGGCCCGGGGATGCTCCTGCCTCTCAGTCCCTTGCCGATGGTCGTTTTTCTCCGAGTTTGCTCATGCAGCCCTCTGTGAGGTCTGGCCATGCTGAGAGGGGGAAGGCAGCCCTGGGGCCCGCCCGCTGGGGCCCCAGGGGCCCGGGGATGCTCCTGCCTCTCAGTCCCTTGCCGATGGTCGTTTTTCTCCGAGTTTGCTCAGGCAGTCCTCTGTGAGGTCTGGCCATGCTGAGAGGGGAAGACAGCACCGGGGCCCGCCCGACGGGGACCCCAAGGGCCCGGGGATGCTCCTGCCTCTCAGCCCCTTGCCAATGGTCCTTTTTCTCAGAGTTTGCTCAGGCAGACCTCCGTGAGGTCTGGCCATGCTGAGAGGGGAAAGGCAGTCCTGGGGCCCCCAGGGGCCCGGGATGCACCTGCCTCACGGGCCTCTTGCCGATGGTCTTTTTTCTTGGAGTCTGAGTGCCCCGGCAGCTGGCATCCAGTGTACCTCCCCTGTGCTGGGTGGCCTCCCAGGGGATGCCCCGGCTGTACTCTGATCGATTGGGCACTCTCGGTCCATTTAGGGATGGACTGCTTAACCAGCCTCGGCTGTTGTTTCAAGCAAAGAGCTTCCACCCTGCATGGACTGTCTGACTCTAGGGAGGGCCTGCCGCATGGCGGTTAGGTCGTTCACCCTACCCAGAAGAGCGAAGGCTGAGCGGCCCTGGCAGCTCGTGGCCCCCAGTGGTCTGACCCGAGCGGAAGGGGCAGGTGGTGCCAGACCCTCGGATGCTGCCTGGCTGGCAGGTCTGTGGGCCCTGTGTGCCACGCTGTCACCCCTCTCGGCCCAGCACGTTTCCACAGCAGCTTGGAACGCCTGTTCCGAGGGGTGCCGCTGCCACCAGGCTCCAGCACCCTTGCATCTTTCTCACGTTGCGCCTCGGTCTGCCTTTCCCTCCCGGGGGAGACGGCTGGGCCTGCCGGTGCCCATGTGACCGGCGCACATCTCCACACCCCTCCAGTGAGCCCTCCTGCCCAGGTGGGTGGGCTCCTTCCCCTGACAGGCTTCCGAGAGACGGAGGGTTGCACGAAGGTCGCCGGTCGGGGAGATGGGCACGCGGCTCCCACCCAGTTGTCAGGTGCAGCTACCTGGTTGATCCTGCCAGTAGCATATGCTTGTCTCAAAGATTAAGCCATGCACGTGTATGTAGACACGGCCGGTACAGTGAAACTGCGAATGGCTCATTAAATCAGTTATGGTTCCTTTGATCGCTCCATCTGTTACTCGGATAACAGTGGTAACTGCTTTGGTGACTCTAGATAACCTCGGACTGATTGGAATGAGTACACTTGAAAAACTTTAACGAGGATCCATTGGAGGGCAAGTCTGGTGCCAGCAGCCGTGGTAATTCCAGCTCCAAAAGCGTATATTAAAGTTGCTGCAGTAAAAAAGCTTTAAGCGTTTACTTTGAAAAAATTAGAGTGTTCAAAGCAGGCCGGTCGCCTGAATACTTCAGCTAGGAATAATGGAATAGCACTCCTGTTCTATTTTGTTGGTTTTCAGAACTGGGGCCATGATTAAGAGGGACGGCCGGGGGCATTCGTATTGTGCCGCTAGAGGTGAAATTCTTGGACCGGCGCAAGACGAACCAAAGCGAAAGCATTTGCCAAGAATGTTTTCATTAATCAAGAACAAAAGTCGGAGGTTCAAAGATGATCAGATACCGCTGTAGTTCCGACCACAAACGATGCCGACTAGCGATCCGGCGGCGTTATTCCCATGACCCGCCGAGCAGATTCCAGGGACCCAAAGTATTTGGGTTCCGGGGGGAGTATGGTTGCAAAGCTGAAACTTAAAGGAATTGACGGAAGGGCACCACCAGGAGTGGAGCCTGTGGCTTAATTTGACTCAACACGGGAAACCTCACCCGTCCCGGACATGGAAAGGATTGACAGATTGCTAGCTCTTTCTCGATTCTGTGGGTCCTGGTGCATGGCCGTTCTAAGTTGGTGGAGCGATTTGTCTAGTTAATTCCGATAACAAACGAGACTTCTTCCATGCTAACTAGTTACGCGACCCCCAGTGGTCGGTGTCCAACTTCTTAGAGGGACAAGTGGCGTTCAGCCACACGAGATCGAGCAATGACAGGTCTGTGATGCCCTTAGATGTCCAGGGCTCACCCGGCTCAGTACGAGAGGAACCGCAGGTTCAGACATTTGGTGTATGTGCTTGGCTGAGGAGCCAATGGGGCGAAGCTACCATCTGTGGGATTATGACTGAACGCCTCTAAGTCAGAATCCCCCCTAAATCGTATCAATACCTCAGTGCCGTGGAGCCTCGGTTGGCCTGGGATAGCCGGCCTCTCTTGGGGGGCCGGTGCGTAGAGCTGCTCGCTTGGGGACCGGAGTGCGGACGGAAGGGGGCTGCCTCCATCACCCTTAGTGCACTGCATATTCGTGGGACACCTGGTGCAAAATCATTCGTAGATGACCTGATTCTGGGTCAGGGTTTCGTAAGTAGCAGAGCAGCAACGTCGCTACGATCTATTGAAAGTCATCCTCTGAGCCAAGCTTTTGTCTCTCCGTGCGTGGGGGCCCGCGGACGCCTCCCTCCACCACATCCAGGGGTGGGTCCCTCTGCCGCCAGGCCGGCTGGAGGGACGCGGAGGGGGTAACACGGGTCCGTGGGAGGCTGCCTCCACCACGTGCCCTTCGGCACGGGGGCCTCCCCCTTCTGTCCCTGCCCCACCGGGGTGCAGGGATGGGGGCCACCATCCCTTGCGGGTCAGCAGGGTGACCAGATGGCCCACTGCTCCTGGGCAGGGAGGTGAGGAGCAGCCACCCAGGGGAAAGAAGCTCCAGAGCTTCTACCTTGGTGCACCTGGACCCCCTCGCCGGACTGCAAGGGCGATTGGGTACGACAGCCTCCCAGGCCATCTGGGCGCTGGGTCGTCCCGGGCCATCTGGCCACCTGGCTGTGTGACCAGATGGCCCTGCAGTCAGGGTGACCAGATGGCCCTGCGGGCTGGGTGACCAGATGGCCCTGCGGGCTGGGTGACCACATGGCCCTGCGGGCTGGCGGCTGGGCCCACAGAAAGACTCAGTCCATGCACCACTGAGTACCCCTGGGCAAAATGCCCCAACAACAGCCCAAAAATCGAAAAACACACAAAAATCACCACAATCCAATGCCATCCATGCCCTCAATCATGTTCAAATTCAAGACACCCCACAGAAAGACTAGGCCCATGCACCACTGAGTACCCCTGGGCATAACGGATGAAAGCAGGGCAGACTGGGTGCAGGCCTATGGCACAAAAAAGCACACTGCCTAGCTTCAAAATGGCCCCTAGACCCCTACCACATGTCCAGGCCCTGCCTGTACCAGTCCTCAAAATGGCCCCCACCCACATGGACAGGCCCCATCAACACCCAAAAAAATCGAAAAACACACAAAAATCACCACAATCTAATGCCATCCATGCCCTCCATGATGTTTACATTAAAGAGACCCCACAGAAAGATTCAGTCCATGCACTACTGAGTACCCTTGGGCAAAAGGCCCCAACACAACCCAAAAAAATCGAAAAACACACAAAAATCACCACAATCCAATGCCATCCATGCCCTAAATGATGTTGAAATTCAACAAAACAGTTGTATCATGCACCCATAACTAACCCTGTTCCTACTGGATACTGTGGCTACCCACAATATATTTTATTTAATGTTCTGAAAAAGTTCCAAAATTGTAGTTGCAGCAACTGTAATGCCCCAAACAAACAACATCAACTTACGTGTGAAATTTCTAATCCAAAAGTGATCCAAAGAAAGTCAAAAAGGCCTCAAATCCAAATATCCATCAGCATCCACATAAAGTAATCCTTCAAGGTCAAGATCCAATTCAAAGTGACCAGGACATGAACAAAGCACTGGGAGGAGCCTGCTGGACAAGAACAGGAAGTTGGAGACTGTGGGGCACTTCCTTCCTCCTATCCCCCCCCCCAAAATGGACTCCTTGCAAAAAAAAGTGCAGGTAAATGTCAACCTGAGGAGTTATTCTGATAAAAATCATCATTTTCAGAAGGTTTATGCTGCCTGCTGGTGGATTTCTTTTACAGAATTGCAAATTTTGCAATTTCGCGAGTGCGAGATTTTAGCTGCCAGCCGCTTCTACGTGTTCGCAATTGTTTACTCCCGCGATGCGTGATCACGAGCCTTTATGACGTACTCGCATTGACAAACTCTCGCTGTGCAAGGTGGTGGGCGCGATGACATAATCGCGGTCGACAAACTCCTGCGAGATCACGCAGCCAGATCCAAAATGGTGCAGCACACGCAAACATGGAGAAAAACAACTCTTCAAACTCTGAATGACGGTATGTGAACGCCGCGCGCGGCAACATTGTACTTTTTTAAGCGCGACCAAGCAAAAAGATCTGCTGCGTGAGAATTTGCGAATTTTCTGCAAATTGGCGGGGAATTCGC
>NC_141691.1:716649799-716654799 GCF_964263255.1 Lissotriton vulgaris
AACAGGAAGTTGGAGACTGTGGGGCACTTCCTTCCTCCTATCCCCCCCCCCAAATGGACTCCTTGCAAAAAAAAGTGCAGGTAAATGTCAACCTGAGGAGTTATTCTGATAAAAATCATCATTTTCAGAAGGTTTATGCTGCCTGCTGGTGGATTTCTTTTACAGAATTGCAAATTTTGCAATTTCGCGAGTGCGAGATTTTAGCTGCCCGCCGCTTCTACGTGTTCGCAATTGTTTACTCCAGCGATGTGTGATCACGAGCCTTTATGACGTACTCGCATTGACAAACTCTCGCTGTGCAAGGTGGCGGGCGCGATGACATAATCGCGGTCGACAAACTCCTGCGAGATCACGCAGCCAGATCCAAAATGGTGCAGCACACGCAAACATGGAGAAAAACAACTCTTCAAACTCTGAATGACGGTAAGTGAACGCCGCGCGCGGCAATATTGTACTTTTTTAAGCGCGACCAAGCAAAAAAATCTGCTGCGTGAGAATTTGCGAATTTTCAGCAAATTCGCGAGAATTCGCAAATTGCGAATTTGCCGAAAATCTGCAAATTCCGTGAGCGGAACTGATTTTATGCCCATGCTTAGTGTCCAGAGGGCTTCCCTTTCGTGCCCGGCCATCTGGTCGACCAGATCCCCTCGGCCATCTGGTCGCCCGGATCCCCTCGGCCATCTGGTCGCCCGCAATGCTTTCCTACGGGGCGACCAGATGGCCTCCCTTTCGTGCCCGGCCATCTGGTTGCTCAGATCCCCTCGGCAATCTGGTCGCCAGGATCCCCTCGGCCATCTGGTCGCTCAGATCCCCTCGGCCATCTGGTCGCCCGGATCCCCTCGGCCATCTGGTCACCCGCAATGCTTTCCTATGGGGCGACCAGATGGCCGGACTTCCCTGGAAGTCCCGATGAGGTGCCATTTGCCTCCAGGATCCCAGCGAGGGCTCCAGGAGGTCGGGAACTTGGCCGCCTTAGGTCCCCTCTGTCACCTCATGTGCACGGATTACAAGAAAGGGGGGTAATTTTCCTCCGGATTACTAGGGAGAGGGTCAGTCAGACCTCCGTGAGGTCTGGCGATTCTGAATCAGGGGAAGGCAGGACCAGGGCCCGCCCGCAGGGGCCCCCAGGGGCCTGGGGACGCTCCTGCCTCTCAGCCCCTTGCCGATGGTCGTTTTTCTCCGAGTTTGCTCAGGCAGACCTCCGTGAGGTCCGGCCATGCTGAGAGGGGGAATGCAGTACTGGGGCCTGCCCGCTGGGGCCCCCAGGGGCCCGGGGACGCTCCTGCCTCTCAGTCCCTTGCCGATGGTAGTTTTTCTCCGAGTTTGCTCAGGCAGACCTCTGTGAGGTCTGGCCATGCTGAGAGGGCGAAGGCAGCCCTGGGGCCCGCCCGCTGGGGCCCCCAGGGGCCCGGGGATGCTCCTGCCTCTCAGTCCCTTGCCGATGGTTGTTTTTCTCTGAGTTTGCTCAAGCCCCAGGGGCCCGGGGATGCTCCTGCCTCTCAGTCCCTTGCCGATGGTTGTTTTTCTCTGAGTTTGCTCAGGCAGTCCTCTGTGAGGTCTGGCCATGCTGAGAGGGGAAGACAGCACCGGGGCCCGCCCGAATGGGCCCCCAGGGGCCCAGGGATGCTCCTGCCTCTCAGCCCCTTGCCGATGGTCCTTTTTCTCAGAGTTTGCTCAGGCAGACCTCCGTGAGGTCTGGCCATGCTGAGAGGGGAAAGGCAGTCCTGGGGCCCCCAGGGGCCCAGGATGCACCTGCCTCACGGGCCTCTTGCCGATGGTCTTTTTTCTTGGAGTCTGAGTGCCCCGGCAGCAGGCATGCAGGGGGTGCTAAGCCAGTGTACCTCCCCTGTGCTGGGTGGCCTCCCAGGGGATGCCCCGGCTGTACTCTGATCGATTGGGCACTCTCGGTCCATTTAGGGATGGACTGCTTGGCCAGCCTCGGCTGTTGTTTCAAGCAAAGAGCTTCCACTCTGCATGGACTGTCTGACTCTAGGGAGGGCCTGCCGCATGGCGGTTAGGTCGTTCACCCTACCCAGAAGAGCGAAGGCCCTGGCAGCTCGTGGCCCCCAGTGGTCTGACCCGAGCGGAAGGGGCAGGTGGTGCCAGACCCTCGGATGCTGCCTGGCTGGCAGGTCTGTGGGCCCTGTGTGCCACGCTGTCACCCCTCTCGGCCCAGCACGTTTCCACAGCAGCTTGGAACGCCTGTTCCGAGGGGTGCCGCTGCCACCAGGCTCCAGCACCCTTGCATCTTTCTCACGCTGCGCCTCGGTCTGCCTTTCCCTCCCGGGGGAGACGGCTGGGCCTGCCGGTGCCCATGTGACCGGCGCACATCTCCACACCACTCCAGTGAGCCCTCCTGCCCAGGTGGGTGGGCTCCTTCCCCTGACAGGCTTCCGAGAGACGGAGGGTTGCACGAAGGTCGCCGGTCGGGGAGATGGGCACGCGGCTCCCACCCCGTTGTCAGGTGCAGCTACCTGGTTGATCCTGCCAGTAGCATATGCTTGTATCAAAGATTAAGCCATGCACGTGTATGTAGACACGGCCGGTACAGTGAAACTGCGAATGGCTCATTAAATCAGTTATGGTTCCTTTGATCGCTCCATCTGTTACTTGGATAACAGTGGTAACTGCTTTGGTGACTCTAGATAACCTCGGACCGATTGGAATGAGTACACTTGAAAAACTTTAACGAGGATCCATTGGAGGGCAAGTCTGGTGCCAGCAGCCGCGGTAATTCCAGCTCCAATAGCGTATATTAAAGTTGCTGCAGTAAAAAAGCTCGAAGCGTTTACTTTGAAAAAATTAGAGTGTTCAAAGCAGGCCGGTCGCCTGAATACTTCAGCTAGGAATAATGGAATAGGACTCCTGTTCTATTTTGTTGGTTTTCAGAACTGGGGCCATGATTAAGAGGGACGGCCGGGGGCATTCGTATTGTGCCACTAGAGGTGAAATTCTTGGACCGGCGCAAGACGAACCAAAGCGAAAGCATTTGCCAAGAATGTTTTCATTAATCAAGAACGAAAGTCGGAGGTTCAAAGATGATCAGATACCGTCGTAGTTCCGACCATAAACGATGCCGACTAGCGATCCGGCGGCGTTATTCCCATGACCCGCCGAGCAGATTCCGGGGACCCAAAGTATTTGGGTTCCGGGGGGAGTATGGTTGCAAAGCTGAAACTTAAAGGAATTGACGGAAGGGCACCACCAGGAGTGGAGCCTGTGGCTTAATTTGACTCAACACGGGAAACCTCACCCGTCCCGGACATGGAAAGGATTGACAGATTGCTAGCTCTTTCTCGATTCTGTGGGTCCTGGTGCATGGCCGTTCTTAGTTGGTGGAGCGATTTGTCTAGTTAATTCCGATAACAAACGAGACTTCTTCCATGCTAACTAGTTACGCGACCCCCAGTGGTCGGTGTCCAAATTCTTAGAGGGACAAGTGGCGTTCAGCCACACGAGATCGAGCAATGACAGGTCTGTGATGCCCTTAGATGTCCGGGGCTCACCCGGCTCAGTACGAGAGGAACCGCAGGTTCAGACATTTGGTGTATGTGCTTGGCTGAGGAGCCAATGGGGCGAAGCTACCATCTGTGGGATTATGACTGAACGCCTCTAAGTCAGAATCCCCCCTAAATCGTATCAATACCTCAGTGCCGTGGAGCCTCGGTTGGCCTGGGATAGCCGGCCTCTCTTGGGGGGCCGGTGCGTAGAGCTGCTCGCTTGGGGACCGGAGTGCGGACGGAAGGGGGCCGCCTCCATCACCCTTAGTGCACCGCATATTCGTGGGACACCCGGTGCAAAATCATTCGTAGATGACCTGATTCTGGGTCAGGGTTTCGTAAGTAGCAGAGCAGCTACCTCGCTGCGATCTATTGAAAGTCATCCTCTGAGCCAAGCTTTTGTCTCTCCGTGCGTGGGGGCCCGCGGACGCCTCCCTCCACCACATCCAGGGGTGGGTCCCTCTGCCGCCAGGCCGGCGGGAGGGACGCGGAGGGGGTAACACGGGTCCATGGGAGGCTGCCTCCACCACGTGCCCTTCAGCACGGGGGCCTCCCCCTCCTGTCCCTGCCCCACCGGGGTGCAGGGATGGGGGCCACCATCCCTTGCGGGTCAGCAGGGTGACCAGATGGCCCACTGCTCCTGGGCAGGGAGGTGAGGAGCAGCCACCCAGGGGAAGTAAGCTCCAGAGCTTCTACCTTGGTGCACCTGGACCCCCTCGCCGGACTGCAAGGGCGATTGGGTACGACAGCCTCCCAGGCCATCTGGGCGCTGGGTCGTCCCGGGCCATCTGGCCACCTGGCTGTGTGACCAGATGGCCCTGCAGTCAGGGTGACCAGATGGCCCTGCGGGCTGGGTGACCAGATGGCCCTGCGGGCTGGGTGACCAGATGGCCCGGCGGGCTGGCGGCTGGGCCCACAGAAAGACTCAGTCCATACACCACTGAGTACCCCTGGGCAAAAGGCTCCAACAACAGCCCAAAAATCGAAAAACACACAAAAATCACCACAATCCAATGCCATCCATAACCTCAATCATGTTCAAATTCAAGACACCCCACAAAAAGACTAGGCCCATGCACCACTGAGTACCCCTGGGCATAACGGATGAAAGCATGGCAGACTGGGTGCAGGCCTATGGCAAAACAAAGCACACTGCCTGGCTTCAAAATGGCCCCTAGACCCCTACCACATGTCCAGGCCCTGCCTTTACCAGTCCTCAAAATGGCCCTCACCCACATGGACAGGCCCCATCAACACCCAAAAAAATCGAAAAACACACAAAAATCACCACAATCTAATGCCATCCATGCCCTCCATGATGTTTACATTAAAGAGACCCCACAGAAAGATTCAGTCCATGCACTACTGAGTACCCTTGGGCAAAAGGCCCCAACACCACCCAAAAAAATCAAAAAACACACAAAAATCACCACAATCCAATGCCATCCATGCCCTAAATGATGTTGAAATTCAACAAAACAGTTGTATCATGCACCCATA
>NC_141691.1:716682299-716722299 GCF_964263255.1 Lissotriton vulgaris
GATTCTGTGGGTCCTGGTGCATGGCCGTTCTTAGTTGGTGGAGCGATTTGTCTAGTTAATTCCGATAACAAACGAGACTTCTTCCATGCTAACTAGTTACGCGACCCCCAGTGGTCGGTGTCCAACTTCTTAGAGGGACAAGTGGCGTTCAGCCACACGAGATCGAGCAATGACAGGTCTGTGATGCCCTTAGATGTCCGGGGCTCACCCGGCTCAGTACGAGAGGAACTGCAGGTTCAGACATTTGGTGTATGTGCTTGGCTGAGGAGCCAATGGGGCGAAGCTACCATCTGTGGGATTATGACTGAACGCCTCTAAGTCAGAATCCCCCCTAAATCGTATCAATACCTCAGTGCCGTGGAGCCTCGGTTGGCCTGGGATAGACGGCCTCTCTTGGGGGGCCGGTGCGTAGAGCTGCTCGCTTGGGGACCGGAGTGCGGACGGAAGGGGGCTGCCTCCATCACCCTTAGTGCACCGCATATTCGTGGGACACCTGGTGCAAAATCATTCGTAGATGACCTGATTCTGGGTCAGGGTTTCGTAAGTAGCAGAGCAGCAACGTCGCTGCGATCTATTGAAAGTCATCCTCTGAGCCAAGCTTTTGTCTCTCCGTGTATGGGGGCCCGCGGACGCCTCCCTCCACCACATCCAGGGGTGGGTCCCTCTGCCGGCAGGCCGGCGGGAGGGACGCGGAGGGGGTAACACGGGTCCGTGGGAGGCTGCCTCCACCACGTGCCCTTCGGCACAGGGGCCTCCCCCTCCTGTCCCTGCCCCACCGGGGTGCAGGGATGGGGGCCACCATCCCTTGCGGGTCAGCAGGGTGACCAGATGGCCCACTGCTCCTGGGCAGGGAGGTGAGGAGCAGCCACCCAGGGGAAAGAAGCTCCAGAGCTTCTACCTTGGTGCACCTGGACCCCCTCGCCGGACTGCAAGGGCGATTGGGTACGACAGCCTCCCAGGCCATCTGGGCGCTGGGTCATCCCGGGCCATCTGGCCACCTGGCTGTGTGACCAGATGGCCCTGCAGTCAGGGTGACCAGATGGCCCTGCGGGCTGGGTGACCAGATGGCCCTGCGGGCTGGGTGACCAGATGGACCTGCGGGCTGGCGGCTGGGCCCACAGAAAGACTCAGTCCATGCACCACTGAGTACCCCTGGGCAAAAGGCCCCAACAACAGCCCAAAAATCGAAAAACACACAAAAATCACCACAATCCAATGCCATCCATGCCCTCAATCATGTTCAAATTCAAGACACCCCACAGAAAGACTAGGCCCATGCACCACTGAGTACCCCTGGGCATAACGGATGAAAGCAGGGCAGACTGGGTGCAGGCCTATGGCACAACAAAGCACACTGCCTAGCTTCAAAATGGCCCCTAGACCCCTACCACATGTCCAGGCCCTGCCTGTACCAGTCCTCAAAATGGCCCCCACCCACATGGACAGGCCCCATCAACACCCCAAAAAATCGAAAAACACACAAAAATCACCACAATCTAATGCCATCCATGCCCTCCATGATGTTTACATTAAAGAGACCCCACAGAAAGATTCAGTCCATGCACTACTGAGTACCCTTGGGCAAAAGGCCCCAACACCACCCAAAAAAATCGAAAAACACACAAAAATCACCACAATCCAATGCCATCCATGCCCTAAATGATTTTGAAATTCAACAAAACAGTTGTATCATGCACCCATAACTAACCCTGTTCCTACTGGATACTGTGGCTACCCACAATATATTTTATTTAATGTTCTGAAAAAGTTCCTAAATTGTAGTTGCAGCAACTGTAATGCCCCAAACAAACAACATCAACTTACTTGTGAAATTTCTAATCCAAAAGTGATCCAAAGAAAGTCAAAAAGGCCTCAAATCCAAATATCCATCAGCATCCACATAAAGTAATCCTTCAAGGTCAAGATCCAATTCAAAGTGACCAGGACATGAACAAAGCACTGGGAGGAGCGTGCTGGACAAGAACAGGAAGTTGGAGACTGTGGGGCACTTCCTTCCTCCTATCCCCCCCCCAAAATGGACTCCTTACAAAAAAAAGTGCAGGTAAATGTCAACCTGAGGAGTTATTCTGATAAAAATCATCATTTTCAGAAGGTTTATGCTGCCTGCTGGTGGATTTCTTTTACAGAATTGCAAATTTTGCAATTTCGCGAGTGCGAGATTTTAGCTGCCCGCCGCTTCTACGTGTTCGCAATTGTTTACTCCCGTGATGCGTGAGCACGAGCCTTTATGACGTACTCGCGTTGACAAACTCTCGCTGTGCAAGGTGGCGGGCGCGATGACATAATCGCGGTCGACAAACTCCTGCGAGATCACGCAGCCAGATCCAAAATGGTGCAGCACACGCAAACATGGAGAAAAACAACTCTTCAAACTCTGAATGACGGTAAGTGAACGCCGCGCGCGGCAATATTGTACTTTTTTAAGCGCGACCAAGCAAAAAGATCTGCTGCGTGAGAATTTGCGAATTTTCTGCAAATTCGAATTCGCGAATTGCGAATTTGCCGAAAATCTGCAAATTCCGTGAGCGGAACTGATTTTACGCCCATGCTTAGTGTCCAGACGGCTTCCCTTTCGTGCCCGGCCATCTGGTCCCCCAGATCCCCTTGGCCATCTGGTCGCCCGGATCCCCTCGGCCATCTGGTCGCCCGCAATGCTTTCCTACGGGGCGACCAGATGGCCTCCCTTTCGTGCCCGGCCATCTGGTTGCTCAGATCCCCTCGGCCATCTGGTCGCCAGGATCCCCTCGGCCATCTGGTCGCTCAGATCCCCTCGGCCATCTGGTCGCCCGGATCCCCTCGGCCATCTGGTCGCCCGCAATGCTTTCCTATGGGGCGTCCAGATGGCCGGACTTCCCTGGAAGTCCCGATGAGGTGCCATTTGCCTCCCGGATCCCAGCGAGGGCTCCAGGAGGTCGGGTACTTGGCCGCCTTAGGTCCCCTCTGTCACCTCGTGTGCACGGATTACAAGAAAGGGGGGTAATTTTCCTCCGGATTACTAGGGAGAGGGTCAGTCAGACCTCCGTGAGGTCTGGCGATTCTGAATCAGGGGAAGGCAGGACCAGGGCCCGCCCGCAGGGGCCCCCAGGGGCCCGGGGACGCTCCTGCCTCTCAGCCCCTTGCCGATGGTCGTTTTTCTCCGAGTTTGCTCAGGCAGACCTCCGTGAGGTCCAGCCATGCTGAGAGGGGGAATGCAGTACTGGGGCCCGCCCGCAGGGGCCCCCAGGGGCCCGGGGACGCTCCTGCCTCTCGGTCCCTGGCCGATGGTTGTTTTTCTCCGAGTTTGCTCAGGCAGACCTCTGTGAGGTCTGGCCATGCTGAGAGGGGGAAGGCAGCCCTGGGGCCCGCCCGCTGGGGCCCCCAGGGCCCGGGGATGCTCCTGCCTCTCAGTCCCTTGCCGATGGTCTTTTTTCTCCGAGTTTGCTCAGGCAGTCCTCTGTGAGGTCTGGCCATGCTGAGAGGGGAAGACAGCACCGGGGCCTGCCCGACGGGGCCCCCAGGGGCCCGGGATGCTCCTGCCTCTCAGCCCCTTGCCGATGGTCCTTTTTCTCAGAGTTTGCTCAGGCAGACCTCCGTGAGGTCTGGCCATGCGGAGAGGGGAAAGGCAGTCCTGGGGCCCCCAGGGGCCCGGGATGCACCTGCCTCACGGGCCTCTTGCCGATGGTCTTTTTTCTTGGAGTCTGAGTGCCCCGGCAGCAGGCATGCAGGGGATGCTAAGCCAGTGTACCTCCTCTGTGCTGGGTGGCCTCCCAGGGGATGCCCCGGCTGTACTCTGATCGATTGGGCACTCTCGGTCCATTTAGGGATGGACTGCTTGGCCAGCCTCGGCTGTTGTTTCAAGCAAAGAGCTTCCACCCTGCATGGACTGTCTGACTCTAGGGAGGGCCTGCCGCATGGCGGTTAGGTCATTCACCCTACCCAGAAGAGCGAAGGCTGAGCGGCCCTGGCAGCTCGTGGCCCCCAGTGGTCTGACCCGAGCGGAAGGGGCAGGTGGTGCCAGACCCTCGGATGCTGCCTGGCTGGCAGGTCTGTGGGCCCTGTGTGCCACGCTGTCACCCCTCTCGGCCCAGCACGTTTCCACAGCAGCTTGGAACGCCTGTTCCGAGGGGTGCCGCTGCCACCAGGCTCCAGCACCCTTGCATCTTTCTCACGCTGCGCCTCGGCCTGCCTTTCCCTCCCGGGGGAGACGGCTGGGCCTGCCGGTGCCCATGTGACCGGCGCACCTCTCCACACCCCTCCAGTGAGCCCTCCTGCCCAGGTGGGTGGGCTCCTTCCCCTGACAGGCTTCCGAGAGACGGAGGGTTGCACGAAGGTCGCCGGTCGGGGAGATGGGAACCCGGCTCCCACCCCGTTGTCAGGTGCAGCTACCTGGTTGACCCTGCCAGTAGCATATGCTTGTCTCAAAGATTAAGCCATGCATGTGTATGTAGACACGGCCGGTACAGTGAAACTGCGAATGGCTCATTAAATCAGTTATGGTTCCTTTGATCGCTCCATCTGTTACTTGGATAACAGTGGTAACTGCTTTGGTGACTCTAGATAACCTCGGACCGATTGGAATGAGTACACTTGAAAAACTTTAACGAGGATCCATTGGAGGGCAAGTCTGGTGCCAGCAGCCGCGGTAATTGCAGCTCCAATAGCGTATATTAAAGTTGCTGCAGTAAAAAAGCTCAAAGCGTTTACTTAAAAAAAATTAGAGTGTTCAAAGCAGGCCGGTCGCCTGAATACTTCAGCTAGGAATAATGGAATAGGACTCCTGTTCTATTTTGTTGGTTTTCGGAACTGGGGCCATGATTAAGAGGGACGGCCGGGGGCATTCGTATTGTGCCGCTAGAGGTGAAATTCTTGGACCGGCGCAAGACGAACCAAAGCGAAAGCATTTGCCAAGAATGTTTTAATTAATCGTTTTGTTTCTTAAACTTTATTCGATTGTTTTAAAAAACATCATAAAAGTATACAAAATAAAACAGTGCACATACAAAGATATAACTCCAGGGAAAGTACATATCATACGGTTGGGCAAGAAGGTTTTAGCATAAAATGTAAAAAGCCTAGTACATAAATTAGGGGAAAACCATACTTTGTCTTACTGTGATAGATTTTAAAATAAAAGTAGCAGTAAAGAAACATAAATCTGGGCTCTCAAGTGAAAATAATAACTTCATTGCATTTCCTGCGGTATACGTGGAATATTTCAAAAACATAGGTTTAAGATAATAAATGCGCTGAGCTTTGTACATAGGGCAGAGTAGGAGAAAGTGTAGTGTGCTTTGTTTAGTTAAACCGTCACACGGACAAGGGGTAACAGAGTAGCATTTCATTGTGGGAAAAGCAACCAAATTATGTACAATGCCTAGTCTCAGTCTTGAAAGTACAAATTGATGAGACCGTCTACTAATAGCATTAAGATACATAGGTATACCAGAAACATCATCTTTAAGGGAATAATAAAAAACATGAGTAGAATACTCTTTTGTTGCATTTTTCCGCAAGTCGGTTTTGACCCGCAAAAATTCATTTTTGACCTCCTGTTTGGTCAGAGAATTAATACATACAGGATCTTTACTCACATCCATATCAAACAGATCCTTAACAGTTGAAATTACATATTTTAGCCAAGGAATGTTAGAGACTTTTTCTAACAATGGACAGTCCTCAATAATATCTTTAGTAAAGGCAGTTTCAGACTTGGTAAAAATGAATTTCCAGACCAACAGTGGCCTTAGCTCGATTAGGTCAGCTAAATAGTCCAGATCTAATTCCATGTGCGTTAAAACAGTAGATGCCGAGGGTAGGAGGCAAAGCAACCATTTGAGGAATATATTTTCCGTAGTTTGCAGGGCCTTTACACTACAATGTCCCCAAACCCCTGAACCATACAATGCTATCGATGCACATCTATCTTTGTATTTATTCAACATATCTATGATACGGCGGCTTCCCACTTTTGAAGCAAAGCAAAAGACGCCTAGGGAGGCTTTCCCCATTCTTGCTTTCACATTAGTTTGTTCTGGGACCCAGGAACCTCTGTTGTTAAAAGTAACACCCAGGTAACAAAAATTATCAACAGTCTCAATACGGTTTTCCTTAAAATAAAAGGGTTTAAGATGTTTTACCTTTTTGCCACACAACATAACAAAAGTTTTAGGATTGTTAATTTTAAGTTTCTTCCCCTGGATAAAATCATAAAAACCATTCATCAATTTTTGAAGACCTATAGTGGTCCTAGAAAGTAAGACAGTATCGTCGGCATAGAGTAATACCGGTATAGGAAGACCTCCTGCTTGAGGAGCATCAGCTTGGATTTTCTTTAAATCTTGCTCAACTGAATTAATAAAGAGCGAGAAAAGCAACGGGGCCAAAACACATCCCTGTCGGATGCCAGATCTTACCTTGATCTTTCTTGTACACTCCCCCGCTGGTCCATAACGAATTTGGGCCGATAAATTGGAATAGAGTCTAGCTAAGAAATGGATAATAGCAGGGGGGGCACCCATACCCAATAAGGTTGACCACAACAAAGTGTGGTCAACCAGATCGAAGGCGCTAGAAAGATCCGCAAAACACAGATACAAAGATCCTGGTTTGGCCTTGGTGTATTTTCCAATTAAAAGATTCAGGTTAATACATTGTTCTATAGTACCAAGGCCTTTTCTAAAGCCATATTGGGATGGGGCGAGAATATTATTGTCTATAGCCCATTCTTCCAATCGTGATGGTAAGACCCTACTCAAAATTTTTAGTGAGGAGTCCAGAAGGGAGATAGGGCGGTAGTTCTTGGCCTCTCCTCTATCCCCCTTCTTATAGATAGGAATTATAATGGATTCACCCCAACTTAAGGGGTCTTGTTATCCACAGCGGCATTAAACGCTAAGGTTAGTAATGGACTCCAGAGGGCCAAATCATATTTATAAAGGTCAATTGGCACCCCATCTGGGCCAGGTGCCTTCCCTCCTTTACTGTTCTTTATAGCCAAGTCTACTTCATGAATCATGATTCCCAGGGGTTCAACTGGAGTAATGAGATTGTTACAGATGTTATCATTAGACTCTCCAGTTGGATCAAAAATCCCTGAGAAATGTAAAACCCAACTATCTTCGCTTACTTGGCGGTAAGGACTGGGAATTCTTCCTTTTTGAGAAATGGGCTATTAATAGTACTCCAGAACAGCTTGATATCCCGGAGGGCTGCTGCTTTGTTCAAATCGTCCCAGGCTAGTTCTCTAAGCTCTTGTTTCCTGTCTCTTAGTGCAATGTTATAATTGGCCCTCAAGTGTTTGACAGCTTCCCTGTCTCTAGGCAGGTTGGAAAGGGCAAGCTTAAGGGCTTTTAAAGCCTTAGTGCAGGCCTGGTTAAACCAGCCCAATGTTTCCCTATTAATTGGGACCTTCTTGGTAGTAAGGGTTTGCTTGATTATGGTACCCAGTTTCTCAAAATTATTTACAATACAATCAGGTGGGGCATCAATTTCGAGACAACAGAGTATCGTTTTTAGACCAGCTTTCACAACACTACGATGTAAATTCTCGGATTTTTCCCCACACCACTTAATACGTATCCCGTTTGGCCTACATGGGATAATGTCATCTACAACCCTACCGGTAAATTCTTTCCTAGTGATCTCACAAAAGATGGACATAGTTAGAGCATTGTGGTCACTCAGTCCAAGATCAAGAATAGACGGGACCGTACAATGCGGGACTATCCGGGTTGAGATGAGCAAATAATCAACAATAGAAACAGCATTCCTCCCCGTAAAAGTTGGGGCCATGTTACCCTCATTATCCCAATGCCATCCATGCCCTCAATCATGTTCACATTCAAGACACCCCACAGAAGGACTAGGCCCATGCTCCACTGAGTACCCCTGGGCATAAAGGATGAAAGCATGGCAGACTGGGTGCAGGCCTATGGCACAACAAAGCACACTGCCTGGCTTCAAAATGACCCCTAGACCCCCACCACATGGCCAGGCCCTTCCTGTACCAGTCCACAAAATGGCCCCCACCCACATGGACAGGCCCCATCAACACCGCAGAAAAGTCGAAAAACACACAAAAATCACCACAATCCAATGCCATCCATGCCCTCCATGATGTTTACATTAAAGAAACCCCACAGAAAGACTCAGTCCATGCACCACTGAGTACCCCTGGGCAAAAGGTCCCAACAACAGCCGAAAAATCAAAAAAAAACACAATAATCACCAAAATCCAATGCCATCCATGCCCTCAATCATGTTCAAATTCAAGACACCCCACAGAAAGACTAGGCCCATGCACCACTGAGTACCCATGGGCATAACGGATGAAAGCATGGCAGACTGGGTGCAGGCCTATGGCACAACAAAGCACACTGCCTGGCTTCAAAATGGCCCCTAGACCCCCAACACATGTCCAGGCCCTGCCTGTACCAGTCCTCAAAATGGCCCCCACCCACATGGACAGGCCCCATCAATACCCCAAAAAATCAAAAAACACACAACAATCACCACAATCCAATGCCATCCATGCCCTCCATGATGTTTACATTAAAGAGACCCCACAGAAAGACTCAGTCCATGCACCACTGAGTACCCCTGGACAAAAGGCCCCAACAACAGCCCAAAAATCGAAAAACACACGCAAATCACCACAATCCAATGCCTCCCATGCCCTCAATCATGTTCAAATTCAAGACACCCCACAGAAGGACTAGGCCCATGCACCACTGAGTACCCCTGAGCATAATGGATGAAAGCATGGCAGACTGGGTGCAGGCCTATGGCACAAAAAAGCACACTGCCTGGCTTCAAAATGGCCCCTAGACCCCCACCACATGGCCAGGCCCTGCCTTTACCAGTCCTCAAAATGGCCCCCTCCCACATGGACAGGCCCCATCAACACCCAAAAAAATCGAAAAACACACAAAAATCACCACAATCTAATGCCATCCATGCCCTCCATGATGTTTACATTAAAGAGACTAGAAAACAAAACATGTATGTGGAGGGTCAAGGGGAATATTTAATGACCTCTCTGCTCGCTCCCCTACTCTAAGATACAAAATACACAGAAGAGCAGACAAGGTCTGGAAATAAGGTGTACAGTTATGTTGGCGAATGTGCAACAATGGGTGCATGCGTGAACATATGCTGTTGGAAACACAGGCTGGAAAAAATCCCATCAGACCACCCTTGATGGTGGATTTCACGTCATGTGGGATGTTTTGCTGATCATTCCATCTCACAACCGACCATATAGTGCCGCTGTAGACATGGATGTCAGTGATCTAGCCGTGATGTCCACTGTGAAGTAGTGTTTACTAAAGTGCAGTGCCAAAATAACAGTGATACATTAAAATTGACTACACAGGCGCTGTACAACATTCAAAACGCAATCTATGTGTCAAATGTTAAAACCACGCCGAGTAGTACGACTACCCCATGGCGCTGTGCAGGACGGTCGACATGTTTCAGCCTCAGGGGCTTTTACCCCGGCTTTCTTCAGGACCATAGAACAAAGCTACTGCAACTAGGAATAATGTGTTTGAGTGAAAAGGACAAATGATGTACTAGAAAAGTTACATATCTACCAGGAACGCCCACTGGAAGGAGAGAAGAGCATCTTCTTCCTGGAAAAAATGTTTACAAAGCACTATATTATACACAAGCAACCACATGTATACACAGACACCTTACCAACAAAACACACAACTGCCTGAATGAAATTTGCATTCAGCATTATGAACAAGCATAATAGCTTACACAGCATGAAGCATTTCTTCATGCTGCTACTCACCCAGCTTTGTGTGGGTGAAGACCTCACCTCACCCGGCGACCGCTCGGGAGTATGAGGCCCCGCTCTATGGTGTAGAAAAAAGGAACACTATAAGCGCACAACTCTACAGTGTCCATGCCAATTGCTCTACACACCAACCCAACAGATGTGTGATAGTCACCCAACTGTTCAACCCAGAATCCCACCCTTTAGCCAGACACTAAAAAACATAACGCTATGATGTAAAACATATAACCTCTAAATGGTTTCTTGATAACTCCTAGGCACCTGCCTAAAGCCACAGTGTATCCTAATAAATAGGGTTACTACTGACTAACCCGGGAATTATCCATAGTGAGGGGCTATTAAAGTACCCAAAAATATCAAGCCATAATATCGTTAATAAAGAGCTCAGGGGGCCATACAAAACTCCTACGCTCAATAGCATAGGAGGCTAACTGATAGCGAAGGCATCATCAAGAGACTTACCTATCCGTCGGTGCCCCAAACGGTGACACGAGCGGAAGTGGAGGTATTGGTCAGACCAACCCTGGTTGTTTTATAGCTCCCAAACAATTAGGTGAGGCAAAAAGAGGGCGTTAGAATCCTGTCAATGGAGGACAAACGCGAGAAGGAAAACGCGAGAAAAAAGGAGACACTGCTCTCTAGCACATGCGCAATAGCCGACATACCAAAGGATGGCATGTGGACAAACGCGCAAGAGAGGACAGAGACACTGCTCTGTAGCGCATGTGCAGTAGCCGGTTTAACGAGAGATGACATGAAATTGTCATCGCATTGTAGTTAGCAACCAAAAACGAAGATTGCATCTTGCCAATTGACACGGATGAAAAAAGGAGCTTCTTGTAGGGGATTTGCTCATTTAGGCGCACATCTAGATTCATGCGCGTGGCTAATGAAAAGACACGATGTGTGTGTCATGCGCCCGGTGTAATTGAATGAATCTCACTGGGAAGGGGCGTGATAGACTCGCAAGCTTGAGTCTCCCAATTAGGAAACCCTCTTTTGCGCCATAAGTCCAAAAACTCGCCTACACTTGTCACATAAGGTGTAAAACGAACAGCTAGTGTGCGTTTGCATTATGAAAAATGCCCAAACGTAGTTAATGACCAAAGTTAGTGCTAATTGTTCATTAAACATATATATACACAGGGACGATCTGGCCAAAGTACCTCAATTATAATGCTTGCCTTTAAAAAATGGACTGTGCCCCAAAACAGAATAATTCATGCATAGAGAGACGCTCTATGATGGAGTATGTTGTCTAATTATAGGACCATGAAGAGCTACTATACGCTGGAGCGTAGTGAGATCCTTGTGAGGGATCAATATGATTAAGATTTAAGGAGTTGTTTAGTATCACCAAGTGTCAAGGAAAGTGGGTGAAGGACTGGGTGGACAGAAGGGATCCACACACAATTATGTTAGGTGAGCTTTACGGGTGCAACGGAAAATGCGTTGCAACCAATTAAGGAGACCCGCAACCAACCGGTTGCTCTTGAAACTAGAAAACAAAACATGTATGTGGAGGGTCAAGGGGAATATTTAATGACCTCTCTGCTCGCTCCCCTACTCTAAGATACAAAATACACAGAAGAGCAGACAAGGTCTGGAAATAAGGTGTACAGTTATGTTGGCGAATGTTCAACAATGGGTGCATGCGTGAACATATGCTGTTGGAAACACAGGCTGGAAAAAATCCCATCAGACCACCCTTGATGGTGGATTTCACGTCATGTGGGATGTTTTGCTGATCATTCCATCTCACAACCGACCATATAGTGCCGCTGTAGACATGGATGTCAGTGATCTAGCCGTGATGTCCATTGTGAAGTAGTGTTTACTAAAGTGCAGTGCCAAAATAACAGTGATAAATTAAAATTGACTACACAGGCGCTGTACAACATTCAAAACGCAATCTATGTGTCAAATGTTAAAACCACGCCGAGTAGTACGACTACCCCATGGCGCTGTGCAGGACGGTCGACATGTTTCAGCCTCAGGGGCTTTTACCCCGGCTTTCTTCAGGACCATAGAACAAAGCTACTGCAACTAGGAATAATGTGTTTGAGTGAAAAGGACAAATGATGTACTAGAAAAGTTACATATCTACCAGGAACGCCCACTGGAAGGAGAGAAGAGCATCTTCTTCCTGGAAAAAATGTTTACAAAGCACTATATTATACACAAGCAACCACATGTATACACAGACACCTTACCAACAAAACACACACCTGCCTGAATGAAATTTGCATTCAGCATTATGAACAAGCATAATAGCTTACACAGCATGAAGCATTTCTTCATGCTGCTACTCACCCAGCTTTGTGTGGGTGAAGACCTCACCTCGCCCGGCGACCGCTCGGGAGTATGAGGCCCCGCTCTATGGTGTAGAAAAAAGGAACACTATAAGCGCACAACTCTACAGTGTCCATGCCAATTGCTCTACACACCAACCCAACAGACGTGTGATAGTCACCCAACTGTTCAACCCAGAATCCCACCCTTTAGCCAGACACTAAAAAACATAACGCTATGATGTAAAACATATAACCTCTAAATGGTTTCTTGATAACTCCTAGGCACCTGCCTAAAGCCACAGTGTATCCTAATAAATAGGGTTACTACTGACTAACCCGGGAATTATCCATAGTGAGGGGCTATTAAAGTACCCAAAAATATCAAGCCATAATATCGTTAATAAAGAGCTCAGGGGGCCATACAAAACTCCTACGCTCAATAGCATAGGAGGCTAACTGATAGCGAAGGCATCATCAAGAGACTTACCTATCCGTCGGTGCCCCCAACGGTGACTCGAGCGGAAGTGGAGGTATTGGTCAGACCAACCCTGGTTGTTTTATAGCTCCCAAACAATTAGGTGAGGCAAAAAGAGGGCGTTAGAATCCTGTCAATGGAGGACAAACGCGAGAAGGAAAACGCGAGAAAAAAGGAGACACTGCTCTCTAGCACATGCGCAATAGCCGACATACCAAAGGATGGCATGTGGACAAACGCGCAAGAGAGGACAGAGACACTGCTCTGTAGCGCATGTGCAGTAGCCGGTTTAACGAGAGATGACATGAAATTGTCATCGCATTGTAGTTAGCAACCAAAAACGAAGATTGCATCTTGCCAATTGACACGGATGAAAAAAGGAGCTTCTTGTAGGGGATTTGCTCATTTAGGCGCACATCTAGATTCATGCGCGTGGCTAATGAAAAGACACGATGTGTGTGTCATGCGCCCGGTGTAATTGAATGAATCTCACTGGGAAGGGGCGTGATAGACTCGCAAGCTTGAGTCTCCCAATTAGGAAACCCTCTTTTGCGCCATAAGTCCAAAAACTCGCCTACACTTGTCACATAAGGTGTAAAACGAACAGCTAGTGTGCGTTTGCATTATGAAAAATGCCCAAACGTAGTTAATGACCAAAGTTAGTGCTAATTGTTCATTAAACATATATATACACAGGGACGATCTGGCCAAAGTACCTCAATTATAATGCTTGCCTTTAAAAAATGGACTGTGCCCCAAAACAGAATAATTCATGCATAGAGAGACGCTCTATGATGGAGTATGTTGTCTAATTATAGGACCATGAAGAGCTACTATACGCTGGAGCGTAGTGAGATCCTTGTGAGGGATCAATATGATTAAGATTTAAGGAGTTGTTTAGTATCACCAAGTGTCAAGGAAAGTGGGTGAAGGACTGGGTGGACAGAAGGGATCCACACACAATTATGTTAGGTGAGCTTTACGGGTGCAACGGAAAATGCGTTGCAACCAATTAAGGAGACCCGCAACCAACCGGTTGCTCTTGAAACTAGAAAACAAAACATATATATACACAGGGACGATCTGGCCAACGTACCTCAATTATAATGCTTGCCTTTAAAAAATGGACTGTGCCCCAAAACAGGCCCATGCACCACTGAGTACCCCTGGGCATAATGGATGAAAGCATGGCAGACTGGGTGCAGGCCTATGGCACAAAAAAGCACACTGCCTGGCTTCAAAATGGCCCCTAGACCCCCACTACATGGCCAGGCCCTGCCTGTACCAGCCCTCAAAATGGCCCCCACCCACATGGACAGGCCCCATCAACACCCAAAAAAATCGAAAAACACACAAAAATCACCACAATCTAATGCCTTCCATGCCCTCCATGATGTTTACATTAAAGAGACCCCACAGAAAGACTCAGTCCATGCACCACTGAGTACCCTTGGTCAAAAGGCCCCAACACCCGCCAAAAAAATCGAAAAATACACAAAAATCACCACAATCAAATGCCATCCATGCCCTAAATGATGTTGAAATTCAACAAAACAGTTGTATCATGCACCCATAACTAACCCTGTTCCTACTGGATACTGTGGCTACCCACAATATAGTTTATTTAATGTTCTGAAAAAGTTCCAAAATTGTAGTTGCAGCAACTGTAATGCCCCAAACAAACAACATCAACTTATTTGTGAAATTTCTAATCCAAAAGTGATCCAAAGAAAGTCAAAAAGGCCTCAAATCCAAATATCCAGCAGCATCCACATAAAGTAATCCTTCAAGGTCAAGATCTAATTCAAAGTGACCAGGACATGAACAAAGCACTGGGAGGAGCCTGCTGGACAAGAACAGGAAGTTGGAGACTGTGGGGCACTTCCTTCCTCCTACCCCCGCCCCAAAATGGACTCCTTGCAAAAAAAAGTGCAGGTAAATGTGAACCTGAGGAGTTATTCTGATAAAAAGCATCATTTTCAGAAGGTTTATGCTGCCTGCTGGTGGATTTCTTTTACAGATTTGCAAATTTTGCAAATTCGCGAGTGCGAGTTTGTAGCTGCCCGCCGCTTCTACGTGTTCACAATTGTTTACTCCCGCGATGCGTGATTACGAGCCTTTATGACGTACTCGCGTTGACAAACTCTTGCTGTGCAAGGTGGCGGGAGCGATGACGTAATAGCGGTCGACAAACTCCTGCGAGATCACGCAGCCAGATACAAAATGGCGCAGCACACGCAAACATGGAGAAAAACAACTCTTCAAACTCTGAATGACGGTAAGTGAACGCCGCGCGCCGCAATATTGTATTTTTTAAGCGCGACAAAGCAAAAAAATCTGCTGCATGAGAATTTGCGAATTTTCGGCAAATTCGCGAGAATTCGCGGATCGCGAATTTGCAAAAAATCCGCAAATTCCGTGAGCGGAACTGATTTTACGCCCATGCTTAGTGTCCAGACGGCTTCCCTTTCGTGCCCGGCCATCTGGTCGCCCAGATCCCCTCGGCCATCTGGTCGCCCGGATCCCCTCGGCCATCTGGTCGCCCGCAATGCTTTCCTACGGGGCGACCAGATGGCCTCCCTTTCGTGCCCGGCCATCAGGTCGCTCAGATCCCCTCGGCCATCTGGTCGCCCGGATCCCCTCAGCCATCTGGTCGCCCGCAATGCTTTCCTATGGGGCGACCAGATGGCCGGACTTCCCTGGAAGTCCCGATGAGGTGCCATTTGCCTCCCGGATCCCAGCGAGGGCTCCAGGAGGTCGGGTACTTGGCCGCCTTAGGTCCCCTCTGTCACCTCATGTGCACGGATTACAAGAAAGGGGGGTAATTTTCCTCTGGATTACTAGGGAGAGGGTCAGTCAGATCTCCGTGTGGCCTGGCGATTCTGAATCAGGGGAAGGCAGGACCAGGGCCCGCCCGCAGGGGCCCCCTGGGGCCCGGGGACGCTCCTGCCTCTCAGCCCCTTGCCGATGGTTGTTTTTCTCTGAGTTTGCTCAGGCAGACCTCCGTGAGGTCTGGCCATGCTGAGAGGGGGAAGGCAGCCCCGGGGCCCGCCAGCCAGGGCCCCCAGGGCTCCGGCTCCACACTCCTGCCTCTCAGCCCCTTGCTGATGGTTGTTTTCCTCCGAGTTTTCTCAGGCAGTCCTCTGTGAGGTCTAGCCATGCTGAGAGGGAAAGACAGCACCGGGGCCCGCCCGCTGGGGCCCCCAGGGGCCCGGGGATGCTCCTGCCTCTCAGCCACTTGCCGATGGTCCTTTGTCTCTGAGTTTGCTCAGGCAGACCTCCGTGAGGTCTGGACATGCTGAGAGGGGAAAGGCAGTCCTGGGGCCCCCAGGGGCCCGGGATGCACCTGCCTCACGAGCCTCTTGCCGATGGTCTTTTTTCTTGGAGTCTGAGTGCCCCAGCAGCAGGCATGGTGGCCTGCCAGGGGATGCCCCGTCTGTACTCTGATCGATTGGGCACTCTTGGTCCATTTAGGGATGGACTGCTTGGCCAGCCTCGGCTGTTGTTTCAAGCAAAAGAGCTTCCACCCTGCATGGACTGTCTGACTCTAGGGAGGGCCTGCCGCATGGCGGTTAGGTCATTCAGCCTACCAAGAAGAGCGAAGGCTGAGCGGCCCTGGCAGCTCGTGGCCCCCAGTGGTCTGACCCGAGCGGAAGGGGCAGGTGGTGCCAGACCTTCGGATGCTGCCTGGCTGGCAGGTCTGTGGGCCCTGTGTGCCACGCTGTCACCCCTCTACGCCCAGCACGTTTCCACAGCAGCTTGGAACGACTGTTCCGAAGGGTGCCGCTGCCGCCAGGCTCCGGCACCCTTGCATCTTTCTCACGCTGCGCCTCGGCCTGCCTTTCCCTCCCGGGGGAGACGGCTGGGCCTGCCGGTGCCCATGTGACCGGCAGACCCCTCCAGTGAGCCCTCCTGCCCAGGTTGGTGCGCTCCTTTCCCTGACAGGCTTCAGAGAGACGGAGGGTTGCACGAAGGTCACCGGTCGGGGAGAAGGACACGCGGCTCCCACCCCGTTGTCAGGTGCAGCTCCCTGGTTGATCCTGCCAGTAGCATATGCTTGTCTCAAAGCCATGCAAGTGTATGTAGACATGGCCGGTACAGTGAAACTGTGAATGGCTCATTAAATCAGTTATGGTTCCTTTGATCGCTCCATCTGTTACTTGGATAACAGTGGTAACTGTTTTGGTGACTCTAGATATACTCGGGCCGATTGGAATGAGTACACTTTAAATCCTTTAACGAGGATCCATTGGGAGGGCAAGTCTGGTGCCAGCAGCCGCTGTAATTCCAGCTCCAATAGCGTATATTAAAGTTGCTGCAGTAAAAAAGCTCGAAGCGTTTACTTTGAAAAAATTAGAGTGTTCAAAGGAGGCCGGTCGCCTGAATACTTCAGCTAGGAATAATGGAATAGGACTCCGGTTCTATTTTGTTGGTTTTCGGAACTGGGGCCATGATTTAGAGGGACGGCCGGGGGCATTTGTATTGTGCCGCTAGACGTGAAATTCTTGGACCGGCGCAAGACGAACCAAAGCGAAAGCATTTGCCAAGAATGTTTTCATTAATCAAGAACGAAAGTCGGAGGTTAGAAGACGATCAGATACCGTCGTAGTTCCAACCATAAACGATGCTGACCAGCGATCCGGCGGCGTTACTCCCATGACCCGCCGAGCAGCTTCCGGGAAACCAAAGTCTTTGGGTTCCGGGGGGAGTATGGTTGCAAAGCTGAAACTTAAAGGAATTGACGGAAGGGCACCACCAGAAGTGGAGCCTGTGGCTTAATTTGACTAAACACTGGAAACCTCATCCGTCCCGGACATGGAAAGGATTGACAGATTGCTAGCTCTTTCTCGATTCTGTGGGTCCTGGTGCATGGCCGTTCTTAGTTGGTGGAGTGATTTGTCTAGTTAATTCGGATAACAAACAAGACTTCCTCCATGCTAACTAGTTACACGACCCCCAGTGGTCGGTGTCCAACTTCTTAGAGGGACAAGTGGCGTTTAGCCACACGAGATCGAGCAATGACAGGTCTGTGATGCCCTTAGATGTCCGGGGCTCACCTGGCTCAGTATGAGAGGAACCGCAGGTTCAGACATTTGGTGTATGTGCTTGGCTGAGGAGCCAATGGGGCGAAGCTACCATCTGTGGGATTATGACTGAACGCCTCTAAGTCAGAATCCCCCCTAAACCGTATCGATACCTCAGTGCCGTGGAGCCTCGGTTGGCCTGGGATAGCCGGCCTCTCTTGGGGGGCCGGTGCGTAGAGCTGCTCGCTTGGGGACCGGAGTGCGGACGGAAGGGGGCCGCCTCCATCACCCTTAGTGCACCGCATATTTGTGGGACATCCGGTGCAAAATCATTCGTAGACGACCTGATTCTGGGTCAGGGTTTCGTAAGTAGCAGAGCAGCTACCTCGCTGCGATCTATTGAAAGTCATCCTCTGAGCCAAGCTTTTGTCTCTCCGTGCGTGGGGGCCCGCGGACGCCTCCCTTCACCACATCCAGAGGTGGGTCCCTCTGCCGCCGGGCCGGTGGGAGGGACGCGCAGGGGGTAACACGGGTCCGTGGGAGGCTGCCTCAACCACGTGCCCTTCGGCACGGGGGCCTCCCCCTCCTGTCTCTGCCCCACCGGGGTGTGGGGATGGGGGCCACCATCCCTTGCGGGTCAGCAGGGTGACCAGATGGCCCACTGCTCCCAGGCAGGGAGGTGAGGAGCAGCCACCCGGGGGAAGGAAGCTCCAGAGCTTCTGCCTTGGTGCACCTGGACCCCCTCGCCGGACTGCAAGGGCGACTGGGTACGACAGCCTCCCAGGCCATATGGGCACTGGGTCATCCCGGGCAATCCGGTCACCTGGCTGTATGACCAGATGGCCCTGCAGGCAGGGTGACCAGATGGCCCTGCGGGCTGGGTGACCAGATGGCCCTGCGGGCTGGGTGACCAGATGGCCCTGCTTGCTGGGTGACCAGATGGCCCTGCGGGCTGGCCGCTGGGCTAACTCCAACTTTTGTCCCTCCCCAGTGTTCTGTAAGCCTTATAGTCGAGAAAAATGGGCTCCCCGGGCAAGCAGTCAGGAGAGTGGCCGTGGCCTGGGCTTAACCCTCCTTGGGTCCAGCCAAGGGTCCGTGCGCTGGGGACGGGGCTTCCAGGGAGGCTCTTCCCGGCTTGGCTAGGGTTCGGAAGGTGGGACCGGGCCCAGGGCTTGAGCTCCGTCCGTCCGGCCCCGGGGTGGGTGAACCCCCCCATCCTGCAAGTCATCAAAGGGTCCGGGCGCTGGGGACGGGGCTCCACCGGGGCCCGGTGAGGCTCTCCCTGGCCTGGCTAGAGTTCAGAAGGTGGGACTGGGCCCCGGGCTTGAGCTCCGTCCGGCCGGGCATGGGGTGCGTGAGCCCCCGTCCTGTAAGCCATCAGAGAGTCCGGTCGCTGGGGACGGGCCTTCACCGGGGCCCGGGGAGGCTCTCCCCGGCCTGGCTAGGGTTCGGTAGCTGGGACCGGTCCCGGGGCTTGAGCTCCGTCCTGCCGGCACCGGGGTGCGTGAGTCCCCTTTTCCTGCAAGCCATCAGAGTGTCTGGGCGCTGGGGACGGGGTTCCACCGGGGCCCGGAGAGCGCTCCCCGGCCTTGCTAGGGTTCAGAAGCTGGGACCGGGCCTGGGGCTTGAGCTCCATCCGGCTGGCCCCAGGGTGCGTGAGCCCCCCGTCCTTCAAGCCATCAGAGGGCCCGGGCACTGGGGACGGGGCTCCACCGGGGCCCAGGGAGGCTCTCCCAGGCCTGGCTAGGGTTCGGAAGCTGGGACCGGGCACGGGGCTTGAGCTCCATCCGTCCGGCCCTGGGGTGCGTGAGACCCCCCCGTCCTGCAAGCCATCAGAGGGTCCGGGCGCTGGGGACGGGGCTCCATTGGGCAGGCGGGAGCCCTCCAGTGGAGGCTCGGGGCAGGCAGATTGACGTCATTTTGGTCCCGGCCATCTGGTCGCCCCCTCTCGCCTCGGCCATCTGGTCGTGCCCAATGCTTTCCTATGGCGCAACCAGATGGCCAGGCTTCCCTGGAAGTCCCGATGAGGTGCCATTCGCCTCCTGGATCCCAGGCAGGGCTCCAGGAGGTCGGGCACATTTGCGCCCTGGGTCCCCTCTGTCACCTCGAGTGCACGGATTACAAGAAAGGGGGGTAGTTTTCCTCCGGTTTACTAGGGGCAAGGGTATGCCCGGACACCCTCCTGGGGCTGGTGGTTCCCTGCCGGAGACCAGATGGGCTGTGTTCCCGGGCAACACCTCCCAGGCATCCAGGGCTCCCTCCTCTGGCCCGCAGTGTGGCAAAGTACCCAGGACGGGCTCCATGGGTCCCGGACCATGCAACCCTGGAACACCGGAGCCCTGCAGCTCAAGGGCCCTGCAGCCCCAGAGCCCTGCAGCCCCGCAGCGCTGCAGCCCCGGAGCCCCGGAGCCCTGCAGTCCCTGGAGCCCTGCAGCCCCGGAGCCCCAGAGACCCGCAGCCCTGCAGCCCCAGAACGTGGGCAAGCGGGAGCCCTACCACGAAGGCCTCGGGATGGGCAGGTGGGGAGTCCTTTCGGTCCCGGCCATCTGGTCACCCACAATGCTTTCTTATGGGGCGACCAGATGGCAGGACTTCCCTGGAGGTCCAGATGAGGTGCTATTCGCCTCCCCGGGAGGTCGGGCACGTTCGCGCCTAGGGTCCCCTGAGCCTCGCGGTGTGCACTTGTTCCCAGAAAGAGGGGTAGCCTTCCTCCGGATTACTAGGGACAAGGTACTCTGGGACCCCTCTCAGCCTAGCGGTCCTCAGCTGGCAGCTGGATGGGCCAGGAAGCCGTCCAGCCCCGGGTCCGTCCCTGGGTCTGCCGCGTGGCAGGATGCCCTGGTTGGGTCTGGGAGGGCCCGGGCCTGGGGTCCCCGTCCCCCCCGGCCTGCCCCACTTACCGGGACAGCGGGGGTTCCATTGTGCCCGGAGAGCCTGGCTGGGTTCAGGAGCTCCAGCCGGGGCTCCGTCCTGGGTCCTGCCACGTGGCAAGGTGCCATGGATAGGGTCTGGGAGGGCCCGGGCCTGGGGTCCCCATCCCCCCCGGCCTGCCCCACTTCCCGGGACAGCGGTGGTTCCATTGTGCCCGGAGAGCCTGGCTGGGTTCAGGAGCTCCAGCCGGGGCTCCGTCCTGGGTCCTGCCACGTGGCAAGGTGCCCGTGACAGGGTTCAGAGGGCCCGGGGAGGCTTCTGTGCTTCTGGGCCGGGAAACCCGGGCGGGGTCCAGGGGCCCGCTGGGCCCCGGGTGGGGTGCTCCAGCCCAGGGCCCTGTCCCCCGGCCTAGGGCCCTGTCCCCCGGCCGCCGCACTGCCAAAGGCCCAGGACAGGGTTCCGTGGTGCCCACGGAGCCTCCCCATGCTTGGCTGGGTTCTAGAGCTCTGTCCGGTGCCCCTGAGGGCCCCTGGGAGGGTGGCCTCCCCACCCGGGGGTCCGTCCTGGGTCCTGCTGCGTGGCAGGGTGCCTATGACGGGGTC
This sequence comes from Lissotriton vulgaris, assembly GCF_964263255.1. NCBI lineage: Eukaryota > Metazoa > Chordata > Amphibia > Caudata > Salamandridae > Lissotriton > Lissotriton vulgaris. The sequence goes on from NC_141691.1 coordinate 716,703,371, forward strand.
CGGAGGGCCCGGGGTAGGCTTCCCCTGTGCCTCCGGGCCTGGGAGCCCTGGCTGTGTCCAGGGGCCCTGCCAGGCCCCGGTTTGCATGCTGGGCCCCCGGCCTGCCCCATTGCCAAAGGCCCAGGACGGGCGTTCCGTGGTGCCCGGGGAGCCTCCCCTTGCTCTTCTGATTTCAGGAGCCCCATCCGGGGCCCCTGAGGGCCCCGGGGAGGGTGGCATCCCCACCGGGGCTCCGTCCTGGGTCCTGCGGCGTGGCAGGATGCCCGGGACGGGGTTCAGAGGGTCCAGGCGGCTTCCCTTTCGTGCCCGGCCATCTGGCCGCCCAGATCCCCTCGGCCATCTGGTTGCCCGGATCCCCCTTTGGTTTATCACAGCACCCTCTGGTTTACCACTACCACCCTCTTGTTCACCACTGTAGATTATGGGGGGAAAGAAAAGCACACCTTCCCAGCCTCAACTGAGATGAATTAATTTGGGGCTGGTTAATGTGTCACTGAATTTGTGCTTCAAGTCTGGCACCTGCTTCCTTAGCTGTAAGACCTTCCTGTTTCAGTTATTTTTTTTACAGGAGCATTGTGCCATACTTGTAACTATTCTCTGACCCTGCTTTGAGGGTCAGAGCAGGGTCAGAGAATAGTTGAAAGTAGGCAACTGAACTCTGGAGGGGTCCCTCAGGAAGAACTACAGGGAATGGTTACAAATTAGCTTGAACTTTTGCACCTGGTAAGTGCTTTCAGTTTTCCAAAATTTGTTTTTCTGCCATTTTGGGAGATTCGCGGGACACGAAATCGTGCAAAATCGATCTTGCAAACGGCAAATTTTGCGTGTTCGGGCAGTTTTTTGCTGATTCGCGGACCGCTTGCAGTGCACCGACCCCGAGGTTGCCCATGCGGTCGTGTACGGGTGCGGCCATCTTGTTTGCGTGACGTGTTTCCGTTTCCGGGCGCTCGTTGCATGCTCGCGTCATATGCGGCGCAAGATTACGTATTTGTGGGCGTTTTTTGCGTGCTCGCAGGGGAAATATCGCGCAAACTTACCCACGCGGTCCTCCATGGGCGCTGCCATCTTGTTTTTCATTCACTGCTATGGTTTTGGGCATGCTACCTTTCTATCCACCTTACATCTTTGTAATCCTATGTTTTTCTGAACTTTTTTTGGTTTTTGTTTTGCTTATTATCTCTCTCTTCAATTTCCTACATCTATATTTTGTGTTTTTTTAAACTTTTTGTTACTTTATTACCTACTTTATTTCTTTCGATCTCTCTCTTATTTGTTTCACACCTATTCTTCTTTCCTTCTTCTTGTGCCCAGGACCATGGCTAAGGGAGGCGACAATGGCAAGGGGAAGGGCCCAGCACCACGTACCCGGCTCCCTTGCGGGTGTTGGAGGGGGGAGGAAGTGCAGCCCAGGGAGATCTTCTCTGCGGTGGAGGTGGCCACCTTGATGGTTTTTTGTGCAAGTCCACCTCCCTAAGACCGTGGCAGCAGGTGGGCGGATTGCTTCCGGTTACATCCTCTGGGAGCATCGCCAGCTGTGGGAGAAGGTGTGCCGGCGCATGTATAAGGAGTCTGGGGTGCGGCGCACCTACCACCAAGTGACGCACCGGTGGAGTGACAATTTGGACCGGGAGCATGACATGATCGACCTGCTCGGTGTGGAGATCCCTTGCCTTGGTAAGTAGCTATATCAAAACTACTTTTTTTTCTTCTGCTCTGTTATATTGCTAATCTATTTTTTTCCTGAAGAGTACGAATGCTGCTGATTAGATTACATTGCAGGAAATTAATGTTTAAATAGCTTCTGTCATTGCAGGTGCTTGCCTGGTTATTGGCGTTGCTACTATGCTTACTTGTTTGCAACTTTTTAGTCATTTGAGAGCATTACTACGTAAGGCTAGAGACAGTAGACTAAAGTCTAGTCCTTCTTTGTACTCCTGCTGCTGCCACTTTGAAGAGATAGTGGTGGATTGATACGTTGAGTATATCATTTATTACTTGTTATAGGACATTTGTTAGTGGTCTGCAATCATGATGACGGAATGCGTCTGTCACACGACGTCTCGTGCTGCTGAGTGATGGCAGTGGTAGTAGAACCTTTTTGTTGTTGATGTAGTTAGTGAATTACATAACTTTCCTATTAGACGGTCTGCGAATCCTGCAATACTGTACTACTATCCTCCTAGTTGACCAAATCAGATGCAATTGATGTTAATTTGTTTCCCCAACTTAATTTTAGATTGAGTACAAAGAAATGAAATATTTCCCAAAAAACAATCATCCATGTTGTGTTTCTTTATTTCATGATCACCAGCAACTCCCAGGGGCAAGGCGCCGGCGGCGACACAGACTTCGGTAGCAGAAGTTGGACAGGAGCAGTCCCTTGCAGACTCTTCTGCTGGCCCCAGTAAGTTGTTTTATTGTTATATTAATACTTATACTTCCCTAACTTTTACAGCTCCTATTCATTATAAACTGGTTCCTAATAATTCTATGTTTTACAAAAAAGTCTTTGATCTTCTTCTAATGTAGACTACTTTCTACATTCTTATCCTGTCTCTACCATCACTCTCTGTGCTACTACTATTTACAATTATGAGTCGGTCTGTGTAGGTAGCTAAGCCCATTCGGCAAACGGTGTGAAACAAAACTCTGATACAGCAATAGCTCTAGGCACTGAGTGCAGTCCTCTGGGTTGCCCTTGCTGTCTATTCCAGTCTTCTTAATGTAAGTGCTTTGACAATTTCCAACAGCAAAATGTCATTGTTTACACCAAGTAAATGGTAGCAAATGCCTTTTTGATTTCAGACGTGCACATCCCATACCGCTAGTGTTTCAGGGACTATTGTGCACACAAAGAAGTAAGGACAAGATAAATAGGACATTGTTGATGATAGGTGCAGTTCGACTTTCGACATACCTCAGTCCGAACAGAAGTTTAACCCCCAATCCCCTGACCGACTATCTAGAATGTCTGACCAATGATTTTACGACCCAGAAGAACAGAAGAAGACTACCTCCGAGTCCCGGCCTATCTGAGTCACTGAAACATGACTGCCAAGTGCAGTAGATCAAACCTTTCCGCTCACTCACTCACTCATAACCAAAAATCACACCGTGTTTGTTACTTTTAAAGTTTTATTTTCAATTAAGAAATGAAAACATTATTTCTTTATTTTTAATAGCGTAGTATTCTGATGGATGAAGATGACGTTAAAGTTTAGACAACATTCCCATGAATGAAATTAGTATGACTCAAACTTAATAATAGTTAACAGACACAGGAAATTATTAGAATAACTGTGCGGGAGCCCCCACCTTCTTTAAAGTACTTAAAGTACTGCTGGTGATGACTTAGTAGTAGTTGGTGAATTGTCTGTCAGAAGGGCAATGGAATCTTCTTTCTGTAATGAGAAAAATGGTGCACGTTAAGCAAGCATTCATCAGTTGTCATAAGAAGAAGTGTAGCATTTAATGGAATAAACATATAAAAGGTTAACAGCCTCCCCAAAACCGTTACTTTTTTTCAATCCCAGTAATAAAAAATGTGTTATGTAACATTTTCTTCCATTACGAGACAAAATAGGGGGTTGTGTATGGCATCTGAAAATATGACATGTTTTTCCTAGACGTCACAACATCTGATGCAGCACAGATAACCACCAGTGCCGGGGCCAGCAGTGCGGAGTGTCCACTCTGGATGCGGCGGCGCCAACAGGAGGAGCTGGGGGGGAAGACTCAGCGGCGGCGGACGGTGGTGTGTTATTATACTTCTTACTTGTAGAATTTTTTTGAGTAGGCTCGCAAAGGAGTGTGTGATGTACTGTACAGTAGTACACAGTACACTAGTATGAGTACACTGTACTGTCAAGAACATTTACTAATTTAGAACTACTTTTTGGGCTATCACGGAGAAGACAGTCAACCTTGACTTTTAATAGCATTAGCAGCGGTACATCGCTGGTAACCAATGGCCACATCTATTTCACTTCAACTCAGCTGGCAAATTTTTATTGTGAAGCCAAGTCATATCAGATGTAGTTTAGGGATGTGAAGAACGAAAAGTTAAAGAAGGGTGAAACGAAGGACGAGGGAGTCTTAATATTTAGGACTGTATAGAATGGTTTATTTTTTAATGCAATTCAACATAAGAAAGAAGACAGCGGTTTCAAAAATATTATGAAAAGGGTGTTAGTTGGTTGTTGACAAAAATACATTTTGGTACATTAGAGACATTAAGAAGCATCATAGACGTACGTTGGAAGCCTGGATGTTATCTTCTTATCCTCCTCTTCGATAGCAGAGGTGTATGATGTAGTAGAGCAGGCGCTGAGTGGTTGCAGTATGGCCAGTGGCAGTGCCACCCATATGGAAAAGTAAGACATTCCTATCCCCACCTGCATGTACTGCTTAAAGTACTGCGAGTCTGCATCATCTTGGCCTGTGTCTGTATTTCTTGGGTGAAAGTTGAGTGAGCTGCCATTATGGCGGCTACCACAACTTCATATACAAGTAATTTATTTTGCAAATCAAGAGAAAAAAAGTAAAAAAGGCCTTTTTTTAGTACTCTCTGACTATGTATGTAGTAGTGAGTCCACCTACAGTGCTGCTAGTGGAATTCCTGAAACGCACAGTGTCACATGCTTACAAAGACGGCGTAAAGATACATGCCAAAATGTTATACTGTGTTTGCTACTTGCTGGTGTTACTGAGTGTCAACCTTCCGTTGAATTATTTTGACTTTACGTTAAAGACTATTGGCTACAGTATTTTTCTTTCTTTATTCATAGAGGCTACGCCCAAAAAGCTCACCCCTAAGGAGATGGCTGTCCGGGCCAGGGCCCGTAAGCTGGAGGCTAATTGTGCCGAGTATCGGCGGTTGTGGGCTTGGGAGCATGAGGAGACATCAACATCCTCCGCCACTGCCCCCGGGTCCACCAGCCAGAAGCCTCCAGCGAAACGTTTTTGTTAGTTTAAAAGTTTTATTTTCAATTAAGAAATGAAAACATTATTTCTTTATTTTTAATAGCGTAGTATTCTGATGGATGAAGATGACATTACATTTTAAACAACATTCCCATGAATGAAATTAGTATGACTCAAACTTAATAATAGTTAACAGACACATGAAATTATTAGAATAACTGTGCGGGAGCCCCCACCTTCTTTAAAGTACTTAAAGTACTGCTGGTGATGACTTAGTAGTAGTTGGTGAATCGTCTGGCAGAAGGGCAATGGAATCTTCTTTCTGTAATGGGAAAAATGGTGCACGTTAAGCAAGCATTCATCAGTTGTCATAAGAAGTGTAGCATTTAATGGAATAAGCATAAAAAGGTTAACAGCTTCCCCAAAACTGTTACTTTTTTTCAATCCCAGTAATAATAAGTGTGTTATGTAACATTTTCTTCCATTACGAGACAAAATAGGGGGTTGTGTATGGCATCTGAAAATAAGACATGTTTTTCCTAGACGTCACAACATCTGATGCGGCACAGATGACCACCAGTGCTGGGGCCAGCAGTGCGGAGGGGTCTACTCTGGATGAGGCGGCGCCAACAGGAGGAGCTGGGGGGGAAGACTCAGCGGCGGCGAACGGTGGTAAGTTATTATACTCCTTACTTATTGAATTTTTTTTGAGTAGGCTCACAAAGGAGTGTATGATGTACTGTACAGTAGTACACAGTACACTAATATAAGTACACTGTACTGTCAAGAACATTTACTAATTTAGAACTACTTTTTGGGCTATCACGGAGAAGACAGTCAACCTTGACTTTTAATAGCATTAGCGGCGGTACTTCTCTGGTAACAAATGGCCCCCTCTATTTCACTTCAACTCAGCTGGCAAATTTTTATTGTGAAGCCAAGTCATATCAGATGTAGTTTAGGGATGTGAAGAACGAAAAGGTAAAGAAGGGTGAAATGAAGGACGAGGGAGTCTTAATGTCTATGACTGTAAAGAATGGTTTTGTTGAATGCAATTCAACATAAGAAAGAAGACGGCGGTTTCAAAAATATTATGAAAAGGGTGTTAGTTGGTTGTTGACAAAAAGACATTTTGGTACATTTGAGCCCTTAATAAGAATCATAGACGTACTTTGGAAGCCTGTATCTTATCTTCTTATCCTCCTCCTCGATAGCAGAGGTGTATGATGTAGTAGAGCAGACGCTGAGGGGATGAAGTATGGCCAGAGGCAGTGCCACCCCTATAGAAAAGTAAGACATTCCTATCCCCACCTGCATGTACTGCTTAAAGTACTGCGAGTCTGCATCATCTTGGCCTGTGTCTGTATTTCTTGGGTGAAAATTGAGTGAGCTGCAATTATGGCGGCTACCACAAACTCACGTACCAGTAATTTAAATTGCAAAACAAGAGAAAAAAAGTAAAAAAAGGCCTTTTTTTAGTACACTCTGACTATGTATGTAGTAGTGAATCTACCTATAGTGCTGCTAGTTGAATTCCTGAAACGCACAGTGTCACATGCTTACAAAGATGGAGGAAAGATACATGCCAAAATGTTATACTGTGTTTGCTACTTGCTGGTGTTACTGAGTGTCAACCTGACGTTGAATTATTTTGACTTTATGTTAAAGACTATTGGCTACAGTATTTTTCTTTCTTTATTCATAGATGCTACTCCCAAAAAGCTTACCCGTAAGTAGATGGCTGTCCGGGCCAGGGCCCGCAAGCTGGAGGCTATTTGTGCTGAGTATCGGCGGTTGTGGGCTCGGGAGCATGAGGAGACATCAACATCCTCCTCCACTGCCCCAGGGTCCACCAGCCAGAAGCCTCCAGCGAAACGGAGCCGTGGCCCGACAGCCTCCCGCCGCCACCTCACAGCAGCAACAACATCAGCGGCCTCCCCCAGATGCTGGATGGTTTGTGTGCACCGGCTACGCAGAAGAGTGGACTACCTGGAGCGGTTGGCCCAAAAACATCAGCGCCAGCTCCGGGACCTCAGCAAAGAGCAGCGGGACATGCAGCAACAGCTTGCAAAACTATGCCACCGGAGGAAGTGACTGTCCCTTGCCCCTTTTTTAAAGACTGTTGGGGGGGTGGGTACTGGGTGTTTGGAAAAGGGGACTTTTGGACTTTTTGAGATTGTTTGGGTTCGGGAGGGGGGTGAGTTTGGGTAATTTATTTTATTATTGTTGTGCTGAAAACAAAACGAATATATATTTTCTAATCATTACTTTTCTTTCAAAAACACAGTACACGCGTTCATGTATTATTTAGTGTGGGGGTTGGCGGTGGTTAATGGACCTTTGTTTTCTTCAAACTTATCAGCATGAATGAAACATCTAGTACTGAAATCTACCAAAATGCAAGTAACCGAGTTAGTAAATTTAGTAGCCCTACTACTGTACTTTATGTACTTTACTAGAAGTACTGTCAGTCTCTGCTCTCCTAGTCTTCTCCCAACTTAGTCCTCCTAGCCCATTATTCTACTACCTCTCCAATATGCTTATCTTACCTGTGATTTGTGTTTGACAATCGGGGTAGCCCCAGGGCTGGCTGCATTGCAAATGGTGATTAAGGTTGGTTATTGACTTGAATCCTCGATGGATGCAATATCATTGTTGTGCTGGTAGCAGTAGTGGTACACACTGGCAGTATCACCATATGAAAAAAAGAGGAAATTAAACATTGAGTGGCCTGAGCGTAGCATTAGAAACAGTACAATAGATAGTACGGTACAGAACAGTGCCCTAAATTGTAGCCTAAGCAGTTCCAACGTAAGGTAAGCAATAAGCATTTGATTGTTCACGTCGTGTAGGAGGAGGATGTTCTTATCAATCCACGATGGCGCACATGAACTTCTGGTTGCTTTGACCTTATCCTCCCCAGCAAGTGTGTGGAATTTATTGTTGTTGTCAGTCACACCTCAATGAAATACCCACAGCCCGGGGGAAGAGGGTTAGGGTTTGAAAATTGGATGGGAATGGGGGTTTTTGGGAAAGTTTGGTAGAGAGGAAAAAAAACACAGTATGGACACTCAAACAACAAATGAAGAGAAACAAATCTTTGGATTAGAAGATATTGATAAATCTTTAAAGGGACATAAAGGAAGTGCCCTACTGCATGCCAGAAGTACTAAATGGATGGTTAGGTTACTGAAAAGTAGTACTACTACTTACTGCAACTTACTAGTAAGTACGAAGAAATAAGTTGACAGTACAGGGCTGCAGTCATTACGCATTTTCACTTGACTCTCTGCCCTCATAGAGAATAAACGCTTAGAACATTAAATTAGTGTTAAACATAGCAAAGACGTATCAAATAGCTGGAGGGATGAATTTGAAGCAGAGATCAAGCAAACGCACAGAGTCACACTCGTAGAAGAAAGTTCAAGTTCACAATAATATCATTTAAAAGATAAGGAGAATTTTGGATAATGTTACTGTTTTTTGTAGTTGTCCCGTTGAATTTCTGAAGTTGATGCATCCAGCCATTCCTCTTATTCGCGGTACTCCTCCATTCCATTGGATGCTCCGTCGATCAATCTTGGTGACCAGACACACTGTCCACTGCCTGCCTGATGCGGATTTGCCGATCGCTATTTGTAAGCCTGAGTAGTACATCGATGGCACAAGGTAAAAGCATGCCTGTAATTGATGATGGAAAAAAACAACAGTAAGTGTTAAAGACACCTCGTAGAAAAAAAACATATAAGGCACGCTGTGTAGTGCAAAAATTATACTGTCACTTTCAGAGATGACAATCCCCAAAATCTAGAACACCCCACATTACCCTCCCAAAAATCTGCAGAATACTGCTGCAACCTCGCAGAGGTCTAATTTCAAATCCTGCCAAAACGCACTCAGAAAGTCTGCCCAAAACCCCCTTTTCCCACATGGATTATCTTCAAACCACTTGCAATAAAAATTAGACATTCCAACAAGTGTTCCAAGACCCCACCCAGTTGTTAAAATCTAGAACCCCCGCCCAAACACATGCAATACAATACTGCTAACCCTAACGAGCCCTAAGTTAAGAATAGTGGCAAACACTTTCTTTAACTAGGCCAAATCCCCCCTTTCCCACCATGGATTTTCTTCAAACCACTTGCAACAAACATTACACATTCCCATGAGTGCTCTAAGACCCCAGAACCCAGTTGTAAAAATCTAGAACACCCCCAAACACATGCAATCCTGCTGCTAGTGCTAACCCTAACAAGCCCTAAGTTAAAAAAAAATGTCAAAACGCTTTTCAGCATGGATTTTCTCCAAACCGCTTTTATCCCGTATTGGACCTTTCCAGCAATGCCCCAGGACCTGCCAACCCACCCACAAAAAATCAGAACACCCCCAAACAGGCAAAAAGCAAAAATGGAAAATCTCATACTTAGAATATTTTCGGCCTTCTTTCAATTCTGTCCAAACGCGCTGTGCAGCTAGGTCATAAATCCACTTTTCCACGAAGGATTTCCTGAAAAACAAATGCAATCAACATTAGACTGTGCCAGCAGTTCTCCCAGACCCCAAACCCCACCCCAAACACTAGGAACCCCCCAAACAGGCCCCCAAAAACACAAAAGAGAGCAAAAACTATAAAAAGTGAAAAACTTTTTCACCATGTATTTTATCCAAAACACTTTTGTCCGGTATTAGACCTTCCCAGCAATGGCCCCAGACCCGTCAACCCAGGCGGAAGGAAGTGGAAGACCCCCAAACAGCCAAAAAGCAAAACTACAAAAATTGGGACTTGGACATTTTTAGTCAAATGTCCAAAATCACTCAACGCGCGCTCTGCAGCTAGGCCCTAACTCCCCTTTGCCACAATGGATTTGCTTCAAACCTCTTGCAATCAAAAGTATCCATACCCAGCAGTGCTCCAAGACCCCAAAACCCACCCACAAACACCCGGAACCCCCCCAAACAGCACCTCAAAGACAAGCAAGTCAGCAAAAACGCCCAAAAAAATTCACCTCCGATTTTGTCCAAACGACTTTTATCCGGTATTAGACATTCCCAGCAATGGCCCCAGACCCCTGCAGCCACCCACAAAAAAGCAGAACACCCCCAAACAGGCAAAGAGCAAAAATTGGGCCTACTACCTTCAATTCAGTCCAAATGCGCTGTGCAGCTAGGCCCTAACTCCCCTTTTACACCATGGATTTCATGAAAAACAAATGCAATCAACATTAGACTGTGACAGCAGTGCTCCCAGACCCCAAAACGCACCCCAACAACCTAAAAGCCTGCCAAACAGCACCCCAAAGACAGGCAAGTGATCAAAAGCGCAAAATCTTTTTCTGCTCCGATTTTCCCCAAACCACTTTTATCCGGTATTAGACTAACCCTGGGCGAAGCACTACGCTACGCTCGCAGAGTTTGCAAAGTTTGCGCAACTTCCCACTATGTGAGCTGCACGTAGCACAGTGCGAACACGCGTAGTGCAGCGTAGCGTAGTGCAGCGCTGATTTTTTGCTTGTTCGCGGTCCTGAACGTCATGTTCGCGACCGCGAGCAAGCAAAATAACATCCCGGGGAGATTCTCAACGCGGGGAGGTAAGGTTTCTCATTGTGAGTGGTTGCGCATGCTCGTGACCGCTCTCAATGAGAAACTACTAGTTTGTGTTGAGAAAGCTGCAGCTCGAGTAATAATCTACTCGAGCAGCAGAAAACTACAGCTCGCACTGTGCAAGATGCCGTTTTAAATGATTGCACAGTGCCGGATGCTTGTCCGCACTGTGCAATCATTGAAAACACATCTTGCACATTGCCAACATGCTACTACGCAGCTCGCGTAGTGCTACGTGAAGTTCGCGTAGTGCGAAGTGCACTTCGCGTAGCTTCGCTTAGCGCTACTTCGCGAACTACGACCACCCTTATATTAGTGATACCCTTTGGGCACATTAATGAGAACAAAATAACATGACGTACAACAACATTACAAGCAGACTCAGAGCAATACAATGGTAAACCAAATTCTGAAACGACAAATAAATTCAATATGCACAGTTTTATTTTATAATTAAAAATAGAATTAACAATAGACACCTGAGGATCCTGCAAATAAATATCGGATAATTATGTAAATGGCGTAATGCAACTGATGTATTTCCCTCCTGATATAGGGTGTAGAAAAAATATATATAATAATAGTATATTTGAAAAGTACTTGAGAGCAAGAGTTTGTAAATGTAAATGTAAATGTAGGTATACTTATATAGCGCAACCTGTCACCACAAGGGTATCCTGGCGCTTGCCTAGGGAACCCGTCCTGATATTCCCCTGTGAGAAGCCCCGACAGGGTGTCCACAGGGTGAAAGTCAGGCATCCCGCCGCGAGGGGCCGTTGTGGAGATTAAGCAAGCTATTGCCCAGAGTCGCAGAGTGTGAACCCGAGAGTTGAGGAGGCACCGGGACGAGAATTATCGAGTCCGTGGAATTTTAGCCCAAGACCCGCCGGGGCGGGGAATTGAACCCTGGTCCAGGACCGATCTCAGATTCCGGGTCTGCCGCCTCTAACCCCTGAGCCACACTTCAGTTTATCGTCTGTTTTTCATCTAGTTGTTGTTTCTACATAAAGATTTTGCCAAACAACACATCTAGATGTTGCCTCTATGGAGAGGCTTAGCCAAAAAACACCTTACAAGATTAGGTCATAAAGGAATTCCTTTTTTTTTTTTTAATAATTTTTGTAAACTTGTTATATTCGCTAAAGAAACAAAACACTCAAATTTTGGATCAAGTGCTTACATAATTATAAACTTAAATACATAGTAAATATCTGCCGGAGGGATAGCATATGCGCTAGATTTTACTTTAGTGCTGCCAGCCATATTAAGTGCCCGTATTTCGGCGCCGACTGAGCCGCCCGTTTACCACTAAATCGGAGTCCGCTTTCTACCTCCATGCATAGAGCCCGAGGGCGCCTGGTTACTTCCGCATTTACACGCCAGCGGAAAGGTATTTAAACGGCGCGCTTCAATCAAGCCGTGTTGTTTATCGAACACCAAGGAGATTACACGCGGGAACCGTATTCGTCTAGCCTTGAAGGTATGTTAATGCGCTATCTTGTAGGTAGTTTCTAGAGCAAACTTTTTGCCTAGTGTGCCCTAATACCAACTAAAAAACGGCGTTCATATGTTTCAGAGGCAGCAATTGCTAAAGACTGGGAAGACGAAGGCATCCCTTTTAAGTCTGAGCACGCCTTTTAAATTTTTTATGTGAGTATTACCTGAACCCTGATTAATAAACGCTTATGACAACATAAAGCATAACATGGGACTTTAACGTATCCCATTTGTTCATTTTTTACCAGCGGTGCCCCTGTTTCGAATTCTAAAAGAATCGGAACCCTTCTACCGCGTGTAAGCAGGATAATCTGCTTCTATTAGTAAGTATGAAGCATGACACAATAGTTAAAAATCTGTCAGCTAAGTTGAAAGTATAGAGTGATAAGTATATCCCCATATTGCAGGACTGAGATATAATGAAGACTTAGATATATCTACTTGCTGAAGTGGCTATGCTTAGCATCTATCAATAGGATCGTGCAACACAAATAAGATGTGAGTATATCTCCGTGCCGGTTTAAGCTAACTATGGCTAATCTAGATATTTATTATAGCTACCTCAATGGGCGGCATGATACTATAAGGGATAACAGTTTCAAGAGAGTGACCATCAAGTGAAGTGTTGGCTTTTATCTAAGAGCCCTTAGTCTGCTAAAGAGTCATCTAATATGCTTAACATAATATAGCTACTTAGAAACCGAACTTATAAGTCGTTTTTATGTTCCTTTATACATTACAGTTGGCAATACGACCTATAAAAGACTGCTAGCAACAGGAAGTACGTCTTATCAGAAAGAAGGGAGATATCTATCCCCTATTTTTTAGCACCCCTCATTTTAAGGTTAGTATGGGATTTGACAGATGAGGTAGATGATACACAGCATTAATGATCTGGGATTGCCTGGGAGCATGAACCCCCTGAGTATAAACAATTTAAACGATCTTGAAATCACAAATACCATCCTGAGATGTTGATAAAATGCACAAATAGAGAATATAATCATGTTAAATGTAATTGAATGACCATGCTGTATATAGAGTATATTTTATCATGGCTTGCAATGTGAATGACATTTAGGAAATAACCAGTGTTTATGATAAAATGTTTGTCTATGTTTTAATATTGTGAGATATGTCAAAGTTAGATGCTATATATGTATGATGTAAAGTGTCGTAATGTGTTGAGCAATAGTGAGAAAAACCAATTCTGTTTAGCAGATGGATTGTTGCCTTATGTTCAGTTTTTTAATTTGTTACATTATTGTATCTGAGATATTTTTATTTAAATTACAGTTATCTGGGGAAGACAGCTAATATTTTTCCTGAGGAAGACGGCTGTATGATAATTGGCCCGTCGAAACGCGTTGAGGATTGGGGGAGAGAATCCATTTTATAATAACTAAGGAGTATTCTGACTGACGCTGAATATACCTTTTTGAGTATCTCCCTTTGTTTAGCTTTAGGAACTCATTTGATGAACTTTAGAGTATAATTTGTTTCCATATATTGTCTGTTTTCCCTTGATTGATATACTTTTTAATCTGTTTTTTAATTCTATTTTTAATTATAAAATAAAACTGTGCATATTGAATGTATTTGTCATTTCAGAATTTGGTTTACCATTGTATTGCTCTGAGTCTGCTTGTCATGTTGTTGTACGTCATGTTATTTTGTTCTCATTAATGTGCCCAAAGGGAATCTCTTTTTTGACAAAGTCAATAGTTGGTACCCCATTACTTTGGTAGAGGGTCCCTCTCTCTTTTATTAGACACCCTTATATTAGACCTTCACAGCAATGCCCCAGACCCGTCAACTCACCCGCAAAGAAGTAGACCCGCCCCACAAGTGCAGAGTCTTTCTTCATTGGGCGTATTCCAGCCATCTGCTTTGAGGGAAATAGGAGTCTGCAGGAGGAGGATAGAGGAGCATGTTCTTGTGAACTTGTGAACCTGAGGAATGCAGACTGCGGCACCTTCAAATCAATAAGCAAATAAGTGAAGACAGTTCTGCTGATCTGCTTGTTTTTGTGATTAGGTTATTAAAGTTTTTTTATATAGATTTTGCAAAACAAAGAAAGACAGACACACAGGAATAAAAGTGAATAAGGACAAAAAAGAAAGTTAGTGATTCATTGACTCATTATCAGGGCTCGGTGTCAGGGAAGAAGAGCTCGTCCTTAAACTCTGCAAATTCAGACGGGAGTAGGTCACTTAACAGAGGAGAACTTCCCTCATCTAAGTTGGTGTCCTCCTCGTCTTCTTCCTGCGTGCATTTTCATATTTTGTAATCTGGTGGTGTGAAGTGCTGATTCATCTTGATCATTGTTAACCTCTCCACATTTTTGGGCGAGAGGCGGGTCTTTTGGGAAGTTACAATGCCACCAGCAGCACTGAAAACACGTTAAGAAGACACGCTTGCGAGTGGGCAAGACAAGTAATTTATAGCCAGGTTGGTGATCTCTGGCCACAATTCTCTTTTCCCATGCCAATACGCCAATGGGTCATCATGAACATAGACCTCTGTTGAGTCATTCAGATAGTCCTGCACCATCGACTCAAGGTTCTCCAGGGTTCCTCCACTTTACTTACTTTTTACTGGGACCTTTTGAGAAGCAAACCCAAGCTGAGTTAGCAAATCCTCTTCTTCCCACAATGTTACTGTTGTGTCTGGTGCAGATGATACGGTTACTGGTGTCTTTAACGGCTGAGAGGGAAAATCACTCACTTCTGCCACAGCCACAGATGCTGAAGTGGATTTTTTTTACTCCGGATGGCCTGCTGATGCTGATGTACTGCCTTTTCCTTCAATTTCCTGCCGTTCCCTTTCAAACCGACTGGCTGACACAGCTAGCCAATGTTTGTACTTTGTAACATCTGCGTCATCAAAAGGAAAGAAGTCTCTGCCTGCCACTGCCTTTTTGTACCGTGGATCCAGAATAGTAGCACAAATGTAATGCTGTTCTGTGTGGATCTTTTGAAGACGTTCATCGCAAAGTAGGCGCTGTAATAACTTCTCCGCCTAGTCAAATGTTTCTTGCTTTCCATCTTTTTGAAACATAGAAGACACCGCCTTCAGTTGGTGCTCTAGCATGCGCAACAATGGAATAGCTTTTCCCAAATTACAGTCCTCCCTGCAGACTGCACGTGTGAAGACCTCAAAAGGACGAAGCATGTCTGTCAGGCTTTTAACTAGCTTCCATTGCTCCACCTGTATCCTCAGGTCCATCATAGGTGTACCCAGTGTAAAGAAATACTGATCGACTACCGCATACTGCTCATACAGATGCTCAAGCATGTAGAAGGTTGAGTTCCAAAGTGTTACCACCTCCTGGATGAGTGCGTTCATATTGCAGGCACCTCAGCTTCTTCCGGGCCTTAAAAGAATGGTTGAAATGTGTGTACATTCTTCGGCAGATGGTCAGTAACTCACACACTGGACTTTCTTCACTCAAGAATTTTTTAACAACCAGGTTTATACAGTGCGCCAAACACTGCACTCTGAAATAGTTACCCTTATCCATGGCCTTAACTACATTGGCGCCATTATCCGTGGAAACATAACCAATCATGCGTTTTCTTGGGGACAACCATTGAAAGACCTTTGTGTTAAACTCATGCAAAATGTTTTCTCCTGTATGATTTTTCTCCATGGCAAACATTGCTAGTGTTGCATGTTTCCGAGCAGCTTTATAAACTTTGTCCGGGTCAACACCTGCGGTTACCCTTGCTTTAACCCCTGAAAAAGAGACCCAGTGTGCAGTGATGCACATGTAATCAACGGCTTGGCAACTGGTCCACATGTCTGTTGTCAGATGTATAATGTGAACCGCACTCTTCTGCAAAGCTGCCCCAATCACCTCCAGCACATCTTCATGTAGTGCTGGAACCGCAAATCTGGCAAAATGGAACCGGCTAGGAACCTTCCATTTAGGGCAGAGCGTTGCCACTAATTCAAGAAAACCCACCCCTTCCACAAAAGAAAAAGGGAGAAGGTCCATCACTAGCATTTTAGCCATCTTAGTGTTATACAGACGCGTCATTGGGTGGTTGCGTTCAAATGGCGCATCTGAAAAGAACATGCTTCTAATGGTGGCCTGGACCATTTTATGGGATGATGATGACTTCTTCAACCCAGTTACGCTTGGTGATGATGAATTTTTTCGCATTGGTGTCTCACTCTCTCCCACACTCTTAGTGTGGCTCATATATCTTGCAAGGGGTGTACTGCTGACAGGGGTACTGGGTGTAAGTGAAGAAATGTTTGACGCTTCTTCCTCCTCGTCATCATCAGATGAAACATCAACGGATACAATTTGTTGACTTGCAATTGGAGCTGCCTTGATCTCCTTTAGGTGCGCATGCCATTTGACAGTGTGCTGTCTCTCAAGATGACATCTCTGGCCTCCAGTACCATAGTTGGTATCAAGCTTACCACGACTAACTCGAAGCTTACAAATGGTACAAATGGCTATGTTTTCCCTTGTTGGGCTAACACTAAAGAAGTCCCAAACTGTGGACTTCAAATGTCTGTGGGGGGGCGGAGGAGGCGATACTGGGAATGCTAATGCCAGATGAAATGGAGGATGTGTGTTGCCAAAATTTACTACGTTGTGCACTTACAGCGCCACTAATTGAGGAAATGGAGGTCGAGGTGGATGGAGGTCCCTTCTGGCGAGAAAATATGGAAGCGGTAGGTGGTGGTGTACTAGTTAACTGCATTGGTGGTGATCCCATTGCCACGTTGCCAACATCACGCTCAGCAGCATTTCGGGCTAGGGTAAAAATGTCTGTTTGCTGCATTCCCGCTGAGGCTGCAGTGACGTCTATGATGACTGCGTCGTCATCATGAGAGTCTTCATCAGCAGGAGTATACGCCACTTCTTGTTCAGCGTCATCATCACGCTCCATAACTATGAGACTTTCGGGGACCTTCCTTTTACGCTTAGCTACCTTTGTCAGATCATGGTGTGCCTCACTCTCAGACGGCCGTGGTGGTTCCCAATTTTTATCCATATAATCAGAAGGAAGGGGGCTTGAAGAAGATGTTGACACCATCCTTGATCTTTTCCTTGCTAGGGATCTGGAAGACAATGAATGATCAGGAGGAGTGGCTTCCTCAAATGATACCTCGGCTTGAATGTCGATTTCCTCATGTGCCCCGACTTCGGGAGGAACAACTATTATGGGCACTTGTGCTGCTCCATGCACCTCTGCTTGCGCATCTCCTTGCGCCGCCTCTCCTTCCACATGTACTTGGGCTTGTACTTGCACATGTGGTTGTTGTTGCGGCTGTGGTTGTTGAACACTCGTCAGATTAGTTACAACAACCTGTGTTGATTGAGGGATGCTGCAACTTTCTTGCGATGAGCCAACATCACTGGTCGATGGTGATTGAAAAACTATACTGGCTGCCTCTGCAGCACTCAAGGGCTTGGACTTAAGTTGGCGTGGTGGTGGTGGCACTGAGCCCAATCGAGTGGGGGTGCTGCTTCCAGCTTGGTCCCCAGCAGACCCCGCTGCTGCTGCTGGCGTACTTTTTTTTCCCCCAAAAATGCGGCGGTCGGCACACCATTCTCCTTGGCAAGTGGCTCCACTTGCTTCTTCTGCTCCTTACTGGCAACTTTCTTGCTAGAGGAGCTATGGGCAACTTTTTTTGGGGCCACCTTCTTCCGATGTCAGAACAGCAGGCCACAGTTGCACAAGTTGCAGAGTTGGGTGTGGCCACACGTGACGTTGTGCTGCACACACCGCAACAGGACGTGTTCCTGGCACTGATGAGGAACGATGAGGCTGATGATTCGTCTTTCTGCATCTAAAAGCAAACAAAGCCAGAGGAACATCAGTTAAATAAATGTTGCATATGTAGCGATTCAATTAATAGTTTCCAAGTAAGCATTTTTATTATACCCACCCCCCAAAATGGAAAGACCAATAAAATGCACCACTGACAGAGTACCCCTGGGCATAATGGATGAAAGCATGGCAGACTGGGTGCAGGCCTATGGCACACCAAAGCACACTGCCTGGCTTCAAAATGGCACCAAGACCCCCACCACATGGCCAGGTCCTGCCTGTACCAGTCCTCAAAATGGCCCCCACCCACATGGACAGGCCCCATCAACACCCCAAAAAATCGAAAAACACACAAAAATCACCACAATCCAATGCCATCCATGCCCTCCATGATATTTTCAATAAAGAGACCCCACAGAAAGACTCAGTCCATGCACCACTGAGTACCCCTGGGAAAAAGGCCCCAACACCACCCAAAAAAAAATCGAAAAACACACAAAAATCACCACAATCCAATGCCATCCATGTGATGTTGAAATTCAACAAAACAGATGTTTCATGCACCCATAACTAACTATGTTCCTACTGGATACTGTGGCTACCCACAATATATTTTATTTAAAGTTCTGAAAAAGTTCCAAAATTGTAGTTGCAGCAACTGTAATGCCCCAAACAAACAACATCAACTTACTTGTGAAATTTCTAATCCAAAAGTGATCCAAAGAAAGTCAAAAAGGCTTCAAATCCAAATATCCAGCAGCATCCACAAAAAGTCATCCTTCCAGGTCAAGATCCAAATCAAAGTGACCAGGACATGAACAAAGCACTGGGAGGAGCCTGCTGGACAGGAACAGGAAGTTGGAGACTGTGGGGCACTTCCTTCCTCCTATCCCCCCCAAAATGGACTCCTTGCAAAAAAAAGTGCAGGTAAATGTCAACCTGAGGAGTTATTCTGATAAAAGTCATCATTTTCAGAAGGTTTATGCTTCCTGCTGGTGGATTTCTTTTACAGAATTGCACATTTTGCAATTTTGTGAGTGCAAGATTGTTGCTGCCCGCCGCTTCTACGTGTTTGCAATTGTTTACTCCCGCGAAGTGTGATCACGAGCCATT
>NC_141691.1:716727299-716732299 GCF_964263255.1 Lissotriton vulgaris
GAGCCCTACCACTAAGGCTTGGGATGGGCAGATGGGGAGTCCTTTCGGTCCCGGCCATCTGGTCGCCCCTCTTCCCTCGGCCATCTGGTCGCCCACAATGCTTTCTTATGGGGCAACCAGATGGCAGGACTTCCCTGGAAGTCCCGATGAGGTGCCATTCACCTCCCGGATCCCAGCCAGGGCTCCAGGAGGTCGGGCACGTTCGTGCCTAGGGTCCCCTGAGCCTCGCGGTGTGCACTTGTTCCCAGAAAGAGGGGTAGCCTTCCTCCGGATTAATTGGGACAAGGTACTCTGGGACCCCTCTCGGCCTAGCGGTCCTCAGCTGGCAGCTGGACGGGCCAGGATGCCGTCCAGCCCCGGGTCCATCCCTGGGTCTGCCGCATGGCAGGATGCCCTGGATAGGGTCTGGGAGGGCCCGGGCCTGGGGTCCCGTCCCCCCCAGCCTGCCCCACTTCCCAGGACAGCGGGGGTTCCGTTGTGCCCGGAGAGCCTGGCTGGGTTCAGGAGCTCCGGCCGGGGCTCCGTCCTGGGTCCTGCCGCGTGGCAGGGTGCCCGTGATGGGGTCCGGAGAGCCCGGGGAGGCTTCTCCTGCGCTTCTGGGCCTAGGAACCTTGGCTGGGTCCAGGGGCCCCGCTGGGCCCCGGGTGGGGAGCTCCAGCCCAGGGCCCTGTCCCCCGGCCTAGGGCCCTGTCCCCCGGCCTTCCGCACTGCCAAAGGCCCGGGACGGGGTTCCGTGGTGCCCAGGGAGCCTACCCGTGCTTGGCTGGGTTCAGGAGCTCCGTCCAGGGCCCCTGAGGGCCCCTGGGAGGGTGGCCTCCCAACCCGGGGTCCGTCCTGGGTCCTGCAGCATGGCAGGGTGCCTGGTACGGGGTCCAGAGGGCCCTGGGTAGGCTTCCCATGTGCCTCCGGGCCTGGGAGCCCCGGCTAGGTCCAGGGGCCCTGCTGGGCCCCGGGTTGCATGCTTGGGCCCAGGGCCCTGTCCCCCCGGCCTGCCCCACTGCCAAAGGCCCAGGACGGGGGTTCTGTGGTGCCCGGGGAGCCTCCCCTTGCTCGGCTGGCTTCAGGAGCCCCATCCAGTGCCCCTGAGGGCCCCGGGGAGGGTGGGCTCCCCACCCGGGGCTCCGTCCTTGGTCCTGCCGCACAGCAGGATGCCCGGTATGGGGTCCGGAGGGTCCAGGCAGCTTCCCTTTCGTGCCCGGCCATCTGGTCGCCCAGATCCCCTCGGCCATCTGGTCGCCCGGATCCCCTCGGCCATCTGGTCGCCCGGATCCCCTCGGCCATCTGGTCGCCCGCAATGCTTTCCTATGGGGCGACCAGATGGCCGGACTTCCCTGGAAGTCTCGATGAAGTGCAATTCGCCTCCCGGATCCCAGCCAGGGCTCCAGAAGGTCGGGCACGTTCGCGCCTAGGGTCCCCTGAGCCTCGCGGTGCGCACTTGTTCCCAGAAAGAGGGGTAGCCTTCCTCCAGATTACTAGGTACAAGGGACTCTGGGACCCCTCTTGGCCAAGCGGTCCTCAGCTGGCAGCTGTATGGGCCAGGATGCCGCCCCAGACCCGGGTCCATCCCTGGGTCTGCCGTGTGGCAGGATGCCCTGGATAGGGTCCGTGAGGGACCGGGCCTGGGGTCCCTGTCCCCCCTGGCCTGCCCCACTGCCCAGGACAGCGGGGGTTCCATTGTCTCTGGGGAGCCTGGCTAGGTTCAGGAGCTCCGGCCGGGGCTGCGTCCTGGGTCCTGCCGCGTGGCAGGGTGCCCGTGATGGGGTCCGGAGGGCACGGGGATGCTTCTCCTGCGCCTTGGTCCTGGGAACCCCAGAGGGGTCCAGGGGCCCTGCTGGGCACCGGATGGGGTGCTCTGGCCCAGGGCCCTGTCCCCCGGCCTAGGGCCCTCTCCCCCGGCCTGCCGCACTGCCAAAGGCCCGGGACGGGGTTCCGTGGTGCCCGGGGAACCTCCCTGTGCTTGGCTGGGTTCAGGAGCTCCGTCCGGGCACACCAAAGCACACTGCCTGGCTTCAAAATGGCCCCTAGACCCCCACCACATGGCCAGGTCCTGCCTGTACCAGTCCTCAAAATGGCCCCCACCCACATGGACAGGCGCCATCAACACCCCAAAAAATAAAAAAACACACAAAAATCACCACAATCCAGTGCCATCCATGCCCTCCATGATGTTTACATTAAAGAGACCCCACAGAAAGACTCACTCCATGCACTACTGAGTACCCCTGGGCAAAAGGCCCCAACAACAGCCCAAATATCGAAAAACACACAAGAATCACCACAATCTAATGCCATCCATGCCCTCAATCATGTTCAAATTCAAGACACAATTTCAAGTGTTGAGGGTAGAGTCATCTATCCTCGAGGCTGATCGCAAAATTGACTTGGAAACAACATGGTTTCTTATCCACAATCCATGAATTTATTTGCAAACTTTGAAATTTCCAATGAATATTAAGACGTCGTGTATCAACAAAACTTCATTGCATACACAATGTTAGACTCGATTGTAGTAAGATCTTGATTCGATTGAATCCTTCGAAACGCGGCGGCGTCCGTTTGCTCATAAGTGGTTGAGTGTTGTGATTGTAGATTTTACTCTCATATTTCGTTGCACAAGTATGGTTCGTTTGGTTTTTCACACATGTATTCAGTCTTGTTGAGCTATTGCGCACCGATTGGTTCTACATTTTTTGGTGATAGATACCATACTTTTCCTTCAGTACGTCTTTACCCACTCCATTTCACTTCACTCCGTTAAATCCTCCGGTGCACTTCGTGAATATGAGGCATGTGTAGATTGCATGTTACAGCTTACTTGTGATTCCTCAGTTTATTATTATTTTTACATTGTACAGGATAGACTAATATGGTCCTGTTTGTCCCTTGTTTCAGACCCCTGACGAAGGGTCACTTTTGCATGACCGGAAATGCATTGGGTGAATTGAAAAGGATATTTTTTCACCAACACTGTTACATAAGAATATCATTATGTATGCAATGAAGTTTTGTTGATACACGACGTCTTAATCTTCATTGGAAATTTCAAAGTTTGCAAATAAATTCATGGATTGTGGATAAACCATGTTGTTTCCAAGTCAATTTTGCGCTCAGCCTCGAGGATAGATGACTCTACCCTCAACACTTGCAATTATTTCGAAAGGCACGACCTGACTTCTTGCGACGACCAGAGCGCAGTTCTTATATTTGCATATTCAATTCTTGTAAAAATAGTCGAATTTCGAGTGCACAGGGATTACACACTTTCTCAAATTCAAGACACCCCACAGACAGACTAGGCCCATGCACCACTGAGTACCCCTGTGCATAACGGATGAAAGCATGGCAGACTGGGTGCAGGCCTATGGCACAACAAAGCACACTGCCTGGCTTCAAAATGGCCCCTAGAACCCTACCACATGTCCAGGCCCTGCCTGTACCAGTCCTCAAAATGCCCCCCACCCACATGGACAGGCCCCATCAACACCCAAAAAAATCGAAAAACACACAAAAATCACCACAATCTAATGCCATCCATGCCCTCCATGATGTTTACATTAAAGAGACCCCACAGAAAGATTCAGTCCATGCACTACTGAGTACCCTTGGGCAAAAGGCCCCAACACCACCCAAAAAAATCGAAAAACACACAAAAATCACCACAGTCCAATGCCATCCATGCCCTAAATGATGTTGAAATTCAACAAAACAGTTGTATCATGCACCCATAACTAACCCTGTTCCTACTGGATACTGTGGCTACCCACAATATATTTTTTTAATGTTCTGAAAAAGTTCCAAAATTGTAGCTGCAGCAACTGTAATGCCCCAAACAAACAACATCAACTTACTTGTGAAATTTCTAATCCAAAAGTGATCCAAAGAAAGTCAAAAAGGCCTCAAATCCAAATATCCAGCAGCATCCACATAAAGTAATCCTTCAAGGTCAAGATCCAATTCAAAGTGACCAGGACATGAACAAAGCACTGGGAGGAGCCTGCTGGACAAGAACAGGAAGTTGGAGACTGTGGGGCACTTCCTTCCTCCTATCCCCCCCCCCCCCCCCAAAATGGACTCCTTGCAAAAAAAAGTGCAAGTAAATGTCAACCTGAGGAGTTATTCTGATAAAAATCATCATTTTCAGAAGATTTATGCTGCCTGCTGGTGGATTTCTTTTACAGAATTGCAAATTTAACAATTTCGCGAGTGCGAGATTGTAGCTGTCCGCCGCTTCTACGTGTTCGCAATTGTTTACTCCCCCGATGCGTGATCACGAGCCTTTATGACGTACCCGCGTTGACAAACTCTCGCTGTGCAAGGTGGCGGGCGCGATGACGTAATCGCGGTCGTCAAACTCCTGCGAGATCACGCAGCCAGATCCAAAATGGCGCAGCACACGCAAACATGGAGAAAAACAACTCTTCAAACTCTGAATGGCGGTAAGTGAACGCCGCGCGCCGCAATATTGTATTTTTTAAGCGCGACCAAGCAAAAAAATCTGCTGCATGAGAATTTACGAATTTTCGGCAAATTCGCGAGAATTCGCAGATTGCGAATTTGCCGAAAATCCGCAAATTCCGTGAGCGGAACTGATTTTACGCCCATGCTTAGTGTCCAGACGGCTTCCCTTTCGTGCCCTGCCATCTGGTCGCCCAGATTCCCTCGGCCATCAGGTCGCCTGGATCCCCTCAGCCATCTGGTCGCCCGCAATGCTTTCCTACGAGGCGACCAGATGGCCTCCCTTTCGTGCCCGGCCATCTGGACGCTCAGATTACCTCGGCCATCTGGTCGCCTGGATTCCCTCGGCCATCTGGTCGCCCACAATGCTTTCCTATGGGGCGACCAGATGGCCGGACTTCCCTGGAAGTCCCGATGAGGTGCCATTTGCCTCCAGGATCCCAGCGAGGGCTCCAGGAGGTCGGGTACTTGGCCGCCTTAGGTCCCCTCTGTCACCTCGTGTGCACGGATTACAAGAAAGGGGGGTAATTTTCCTCCAGATTACT
>NC_141691.1:716742299-716752299 GCF_964263255.1 Lissotriton vulgaris
ATGGCCCCTAGACCCCCACCACATAGCCAGGCCCTGCCTGTACCAGTCCACAAAATGGCCCCACCCACATGGACAGGCCCCATCAACACCCCAGAAAAGTCGAAAAACACACAAAAATCACCACAATCCAATGCCATCCATGCCCTCCATGATGTTTACATTAAAGAGACCCCACAGAAAGACTCAGTCCAATCACCACTGAGTACCCCTGGGCAAAAGGTCCCAACAAAAGCCCAAAAATCAAGCCCACCTTCTTCAGAGCCACTTCCGATAAAACAACCCAGATATTCAGGGGGTACAGAGAAGCGAGGGTTGACAATACAGTAGAAGTTCTAATGGAACAATCCAAAATTAAAGTTTCAGAAGGTCATTTATTATCTATCCTCCAAATAATGATCCCTATATAGGTGGATGTTAGAGTGAATCGGGTATTCCGTGATTACTGCATACAGTATGATCCTTGACTTTCTATTTATTGAAAAAAACCAATAATTGGTTCCCAGCTCTTATAGGTAACAATTATGTCCACAAGAATTTATAAATCCATTTTCTATTCAGAACACTGAGGGTATGGCATCCAAACTTTTGAGCGTCCTGATCGAAATAGAGCCTCGATTCTAACGTGTCCGCATCTCAGTAAACTCCAATACGGGAAAAGCCCGCAATGCTTTCCTACGGTGCGACCAGATGGCCTCCCTTTCGTGCCCGGCCATCTAGTTGCTCAGATCCCCTCGGCCATCTGGTCGCCCGGATCCCCTCGGCCATCTGGTCGCTCAGATCCCCTCGCCATCTGGTCGCCCGGATCCCCTCGGCCATCTGGTCGCCCGCAATGCTTTCCTATGGGGCGACCAGATGGCCGGACTTCCCTGGAAGTCCCGATGAGGTGCCATTTGCCTCCCGGATCCCAGCGAGGGCTCCAGGAGGTCGGGTACTTGGCCGCCTTAGGTCCCCTCTGTCACCTCGTGTGCACGGATTACAAGAAAGGGGGGTCATTTTCCTCCGGATTACTAGGGAGAGGGTCAGTCAGACCTCCGTGAGGTCTGGCGATTCTGAATCAGGGGAAGGCAGGACCAGGGCCCGCCCGCAGGGGCCCCCCGGGGCCCAGGGACTCTCCTGCCTCTCAGCCCCTTGCCGATGGTCGTTTTTCTCCGAGTTTGCTCAGGCAGACCTCCGTGAGGTCCGGCCATGCTGAGAGGGGGAGGGCAGTACTGGGGCCCGCCCGCTGGGGCCCCCAGGGGCCCGGGGACGCTCCTGCCTCTCAGTCCCTTGCCGATGGTCGTTTTTCTCCGAGTTTGCTCAGGCAGACCTCTGTGAGGTCTGGCCTTGCTGAGAGGGGGAAGGCAGCCCCGGGGCCCGCCAGCCGGGGCCCCCAGGGCCCCGCCTCCTCACTCCTGCCTCTCAGCCCCTTGCTGATGGTCGTTTTCCTCCGAGTTTTCTCAGGCAGTCCTCTGTGAGGTCTGGCCATGCTGAGAGGGGAAGACAGCACCGGGGCCCGCCCGACGGGGCCCCCAGGGGCCCGGGGATGCTCCTGCCTCTCAGCCCCTTGCCGATGGTCCTTTTTCTCAGAGTTTGCTCAGGCAGACCTCCGTGAGGTCTGGCCATGATGAGAAGGGGAAGGCAGCCCCGGGGCCCGCCTGCTGGGGCCCTGTTATGGCTGGATTTTCTGAGTAGGTGGGATCAGCCCCTAGGGGCCCCTCCAACCCAGCCAGAACGTAATCACATCCCTCCTCAGGACCAACTATCCAGGCACCTGGGCACCCACCTGAAGATGGGGAATCGCAATATACAAGCTCATATTATTAAAAACACCACTAAATCTATAGGGATACTAAGAATACTCACTGATTACTAGGGATATCCATACCCTACACCACACTTATATTCACATCAGTTGGTCTCGCGGCCACTCAGACCCAGACCGGTCTACCCTAGGGCAGATATGACACACAATCCGGTGCGTCTACACATGGGCCTGCAGAACCCAATGCTCTCTTTTCCAAACTGTTTGCAATCCTGCAAAACTACACGCCAGTCTCCTTCCTGGCGCTCTCACTTACACACGGGCCGCAATCCGGCAGCCCTCCACGCTGGTAATCCTCCCCAGCGTTCTCACTAACACCGCATATCAACGACGACCACATTCCTATGAACACCTATATATATATGTATATATTGGGAAGTCTCTTCACTAAGGGTCTGCTACTACAATAATATTATGGGATAGCCGAATTACTTAGTGTCAACAATTCCCTAGCTCAAGGGCTCCCTGTTCTCCCTATTCATTCAGACTTACCGGATCAGGGGCAACATCTGTTCTGGCTATAACATCTGACTAGGAGGAAAAAGGTTACCTATGCTTTGGAACAGAAGACGCTGTTTACAGGATTATGGGAGGGTGTGGTCCCTTAGTTGCAGGTCTCCTCTCTCCCTCACTATTACTTACCTGATCAGGGGTAGCATCTGTTCAAACAGTAATACTACTAGAAAAGGGGATTACCCTCACCGTATGGGATACACACTATGTGATTGAGTTATATCTTGATTTAAGCGCTCCTACTCCCTTCTGATCCATCAGTGGCTCAACAGCAACTGGCTAGAAGCCAGGATAACTTTATCATAAAAGAACTCATGCACACTAATTCACTAATTAATGGGGGTCATTTTATTAATACAATATAAACCTTTACACAGAACTGACAAAGACTATAGGTAGAACACACCGCTGAAAGAGAAAAGATTAAACATAACAGGAACACTCCGCTGAAAGGGAAAGGATTTAGTTAGACATCCTAGGGAATAAGAACAAGATTAAGGTGTTGTAAGTGTAACTAATTCAGACTACCTCACCTATTAGAAGGAAGATTTCTCTCTCTGCCTCTGGTGGGATTAGGGCTCTCTCTCTGCCTCTGGTGGGATTAGGGCTCTCTCTGTCTCTCCCTCCTTCACCACATCACCACGCCTCTGGTTCAGTTGCTCCAGCTGACAGCCTTCTTTGATGCTCTCTGCACTGCTTTCTCTCTCCTCATCTTCAGCAATCGTCTGCCTTCTTTCTCCATTTAAGAACTGCACTCTATTCTGCAGCTCCAGCAGACATCCTCTCTCTCTCTGCAAGCTGTTCTGAGCTCCAAGCTGAACTGAGCTCCCAGCTGTTCTGTGCTCCAAGCTGTTCTGAGCACCACGCTGAACTGCACACCACGCTGGACTGAACTCCAAACTGAACTGACCACTCCTCCTCTCCTGTAGCTCACTAATATGGATTCCTCTCCCCTCATGGAAATTTCCACAGGAGGGGAGAGGAATCCATATTAGTGAGCTACAGGAGAGGAGGAGTGGTCAGTTCAGTTTGGAGTTCAGTCCAGCGTGGTGTGCAGTTCAGCGTGGTGCTCAGAACAGCTTGGAGCACAGAACAGCTGGCAGAGAGAGAGAGGATGTCTGCTGGAGCTGCAGAATAGAGTGCAGTTCTTAAATGGAGAAAGAAGGCAGACGATTGCTGAAGATGAGGAGAGAGAAAGCAGTGCAGAGAGCATCAAAGAAGGCTGTCAGCTGGAGCAACTGAACCAGAGGCGTGGTGATGTGGTGAAGGAGGGAGAGACAGAGAGAGCCCTAATCCCACCAGAGGCAGAGAGAGAGCCCTAATCCCACCAGAGGCAGAGAGAGAAATCTTCCTTCTAATAGGTGAGGTAGTCTGAATTAGTTACACTTACAACACCTTAATCTTGTTCTTATTCCCTAGGATGTCTAACTAAATCCTTTCCCTTTCAGCGGAGTGTTCCTGTTATGTTTAATCTTTTCTCTTTCAGCGGTGTGTTCTACCTATAGTCTTTGTCAGTTCTGTGTAAAGGTTTATATTGTACTAATAAAATAACCCCCATTAGTTAGTGAATTAGTGTGCATGAGTTCTTTTATGATAAAGTTATCCTGGCTTCTAGCCAGTTGCTGTTGAGCCACTGATGGATCAGAAGGGAGTAGGAGCGCTTAAATCAAGAAATAACTCAATCACATAGTGTGTATTCCATACGGTGAGGGTAATCCCCTTTTCTAGTAGTATTACTGTTTGAACAGATGCTACCCCTGATCAGGTAAGTAATAGTGAGGGAGAGAGGAGACCTGCAACTAAGGGACCACACCCTCCCATAATCCTGTAAACAGCGTCTTCTGTTCCAAAGCATAGGTAACCTTTTTCCTCCTAGTCAGATGTTATAGCCAGAACAGATGTTGCCCCTGATCCGGTAAGTCTGAATGAATAGGGAGAACAGGGAGCCCTTGAGCTAGGGAATTGTTGACACTAAGTAATTCGGCTATCCCATAATATTATTGTAGTAGCAGACCCTTAGTGAAGAGACTTCCCAATATATACATATATATATATAGGTGTTCATAGGAATGTGGTCGTCGTTGATATGCGGCGTTAGTGAGAACGCTGGGGAGGATTACCAGCGTGGAGGGCTGCCAGATTGCGGCCCGTGTGTAAGTGAGAGCGCCAGGAAGGAGACTGGCGTGTAGTTTTGCAGGATTGCAAACAGTTTGGAAAAGAGAGCATTGGGTTCTGCAGGCCCATGTGTAGACGCACCGGATTGTGTGTCATATCTGCCCTAGGGTAGACCGGTCTGGGTCTGAGTGGCCGCGAGACCAACTGATGTGAATATAAGTGTGGTGTAGGGTATGGATATCCCTAGTAATCAGTGAGTATTCTTAGTATCCCTATAGATTTAGTGGTGTTTTTAATAATATGAGCTTGTATATTGCGAGTTCCCCATCTTCAGGTGGGTGCCCAGGTGCCTGGATAGTTGGTCCTGAGGAGGGATGTGATTACGTTCTGGCTGGGTTGGAGGGGCCCCTAGGGGCTGATCCCACCTACTCAGAAAATCCAGCCATAACATCTGGCGTCTACGAACAGTTTACGAAACCTGTGTGAACTTGCCATGTGCTTAGAGAGTTTCCCATGTGTTCTGAGGGAGTGCCCTGAACGCCGGTTCCATCTGGCGTAATGTTGCAGTTTATGTAGCCTGTGAGACCTATGGGATTGAACAGTTGCAGCGTGAGGAGATTGCATTACATCATGGCATTTGGCTTATTCAGGGTGGAAGGAATGGTTTTCATCTTGGTGTTTAAACTGTCAGGGTTGAAGGATGGCATTACATGAGGAAGCCAGTTACATCTTTGTGATGGTCCAATTGTATAAATGTGTGTAAAAAATGTTTTTGAATTGCCCATTAAATTGCTTGCTGCATCTGCTTATGCTGTGCAATGTGAAATATGTTCATTGTATTATGATCTGTGGAGTTCTTTGAATATAGCTCCTTGTAAATATGGCTTGTGAATAGCGCCATATTATTGTGGCTTGTGAGGTGCATGTTCTTATGTTGATCTGCTGTGTTCCTTGTGCATTGCGCCTTGGATATATTGTTTGTGAAAAGCTTGTCTTGTAAATATGGCTTGTGAATAGCGCCATATTATTGTGGCTTGTGAGGTGCATGTTCTTATGTTGATCTGCTGTGTTCCTTGTGCATTGCGCCTTGGAAATATTGTTTGTGAAAAGTTTGTCTTGTAAATATGGCTTGTGAATAGCGCCATGTGCTCATGGCTTGGACAGGGCATGTTATCATTACGTTAGGCAGGAGAGAGCTGGATCTCTCTCGGGTGCTTGGGGATAACGTTTTGAAAATATGTGTACGTGTCATCTGTAAACGTGAAGAGATGTGCTCATGATTTTCCCATGTATCTGCAGACGTTGGGGAATGATTCTGCTTGAGCTGCCAAAGGGTTAATATCTTGAGTTGAGATGGCAGTCTTTATTTTTAACATGCTGTCAACATGCATGGTTATTTGACCTGACTATAAAAGTCAGTGGATTATTTTAAGGATTGATGGTTTGATTTTGACTTTTTTTTTTGGTTCCTTGGTCTGCCTATGTGCTTTGTCAACTTCTTGACGGAAAGGTAACGTCTTGTGCTTTGCAAAGGGTTCTGTTCATTTCACATTCTTTTTGAAATGCGTCTACGAATTTGTGTGGGTTTGCCTTGGAACTGTAAGTTATAAATCAACCAGTCGGATTGAGATAAAGGGTTTGCACGGAGAGAGAAAATGAGTGAAATGTTAAGGAGGTGGCCCGTTAGAATGCATGCTACGGGCTGTTTGCATTAATTATTTCTTTGAGGGTTTTCCATCTACAAAGGAATGTGCTGGTTGCAATGATCACAGGTTGAGAATAATCAATCTTGCCCGACAGTGCATGGTAACATGTGCTTTTAATTAGTGAAAGGCAACCGTGTGCCTTTGAAACAATATAAAATGGAACATTATTATTTTCCCATATGTAAAATACATTTTTTTTTATATAAATGTGTCTATATGAAAAGTTTGCGCTATTAATACACTGTAACGCATAATGACATGTTGCCCCTGGTTGAATTAAACACAATGTTGAAATGTATCTGCATTTTCTGTTGTTTTAAAATTATTTCTCTTTCAACAGCTGACAATGGTCCATGATAATTCGTTTTTTTTTCAAATGCAGAATGTATAATTTTGTGTGCAAAACTTAGTTGCCCCTTTCTAAATAAGTGCCCATATTTTAAATGTCTTGCCTTTAGCTGAATTAGTTAGACAAAAGTTTTTTTAGAAACTGGAGCTTTTAATTAGCAGTACACTGTAACTGAATTGTTTTTTTTAAATGCTGGCTTTCGTTAGTACAATCAGGCCTGGGAACAAGCAAGGAATTTGTTTGTCGACCTTGGCAGACCAGCTGGTTTGTGCAGACGAGTTTTTTTCTCTTCCCTCTGCAAGCTCTGATCACGTCCCTGTCTCGTTATGATTGGCTACATCCAATTTTCTTCCGCGGACGGCTTGTTTATTTAAGGGCGGGGGACCTGGCTCTTCCTGGCTGTTGACGCAGGCGGCTTCATTGCCTGCTGATAAGGGACTCTTGCAGACTCTTGCCCTTGGAGTTAGTTAGTTGCAGTGGGCCTGGGCGGGCTTCTCTGACCAGGGAAATTGGAGGCTTGCAGTGCCCTGCTCCTGCTGTGAGATCATCATTTGGCAGTGATTCAAATTGCTTCACACTGTAGCCTGGCTCCCGCGTCTGAAGGGAGAAGGCTGGCTTAGAGAGGATTAGGGTATGTTAGGCCCCACTGAATAAACTTAAAAATTAAATTTTGATTGTTTTTAATTAATTAGGATATTTTCTTTTCAATAATGAAAGGCACCCGGGGTGCTTTTTAAATAAAAATTTTATTTTTCAAGAATAATGATACTTGTTTTCTTGTCTCTAGGATTGCTGGGTTGTGGTTGTGCGTGGCCCCTCCCCCTTCCACTTCCTTTGTTGTTTTGTTTTTTACTTTCATGTTTTTATTTTAGTTTATTATTTTTGGATGATGGAACCAGACCAGACCAGACCGGAAGGGTAATGGATGGCCGCATCGGAGGAAGT
Source organism: Lissotriton vulgaris (assembly GCF_964263255.1). Lineage (NCBI taxonomy): Eukaryota > Metazoa > Chordata > Amphibia > Caudata > Salamandridae > Lissotriton > Lissotriton vulgaris. Next base: position 716,749,729 of record NC_141691.1, read on the forward strand.
GTCCAGATACCGAAGATGCAGGGTGGTGGCCTACACTGAAGCTACACAATTGACTTTATTTTTTCCAAATGGACTTGGTCACATAATTCCTTGGCCTGTATTTTTCTTGACATCACTACGAGCAGGCCCCACTTTTAAGAAAAAACACAAACATGTTTTATTTGTGACAGAATTACACAAGGATTTGATTGCGTAATCCCTTGGCCTGCATTATTCCCATGTTTTCAATCATTACAAGCAGGCCCCACTTTTAAAGCAAAAAACATGTCACCTATTATAGTTTTCCTGTTTTCTTCAAAACAGTTTTTGCCAATGAAGGACTTTTTTTGAATGGTGCTGCACACATGTGTTCCACAGTATGATGTAAAATCGCTGTTCTAGGCTTGGTGTTACACCAGCTATCTTGTAGAAATGGGGTTGTTTTTTACTGTTCTTACATTTTCACCTTGATTGATCAAAGGGTGGTTACCTTAGACTTTGGATTGTTCTGGGTGGTGTGTCTTTCAGTATGAATATGTATTAATGTTTGCCCAGACCTTGAAAACAGTTTGTCATGTCTACTTCTCGGATTTCACCAAAATGTTTTTTTTTTTAATTGACAAATGTCAGTAGGTAGGGCTCATTTAGGCCCATTGTTATTTTCATCCCACAAACAAGCACATACACCAATAGATTTCATGAGTCATCATTAGCTTAAGTTGCCTATAGTAGGTAGGGCTCATTTAGGCCCTTTGTTGTTTTCTCATTAGAAGTTGAAACACATTTAGTTCTTAAGTTGACAATAGTAGGTAGGCCTCATTTAGGCTTAAGTTGTCCGAAGTAGGCCCCATTTAGGCCCCTTGCTGTTTTCATTCAACACATAAGTCCCTACATCACTAGATTTCACCAGTTATCACTAGAAGTTGAGGCACATTTAGTTTGAAGATGCTTTGGTTAGTTTCTGTTGTTATCAGATCCAATCTCAGATATGTTTCAGCATTCAAGTCAAGGGTGCTTTGATTTGTTTTCAGTTGGTTGTTAGATTTGTATTCCCTACAATTGAGTTTCAGGTGGAATTTCCTTAAGTTGTCATTCTTTTTAGGGAGTTTTTTAGTTTTTGATTTGTTGATAGATTGTGTTGGTGTTTGTTTACATGGTTGTTGTTGTTTATTGATGTTCGCAAGATAAGGATCTAAGGGTGGAGTGTAATGGCAGAGTTTTTGGCTTTATTTAGCAGTGATATAGATCATTCATCTTGCTCACATCTAGTATAGGTATTCTTAGCCTGTGTTGGCCCTTTTAAGCCCTTTTTTCCAGACCTAGAAGAGGATAGCTGCTTAATATGCCTTTATTCTTGACTTTAACCTGTCTATTGCCTATTGGCTTTGACATATTAGACACATTGGTATGGTTTATGTAGGTATTCTGCATCCCTTTCAGGCCTACAGGCCTAGAGCTAGAGGGACTCCATCTTGATGAAGCTGAGAGGCTTTTTAGGGTAAAGGCAATGTTTATAGTTAAGGCTGTTGTGTGCTAGAGGAAAATCCAGTTAGGACTGCTTCTTATCCGAGAAATGTGTTTTTCTCTTGGGCCCAGACGTAACAAGCAGATGGCCACTGCGGTTGCGTGGAAGCCTGGGAGATGGCACAGGAATTCGGTAGGAGACAGCCCTCCGGTGGAAATTTCCATGAGGGGAGAGGAATCCATATTAGTGAGCTACAGGAGAGGAGGAGTGGTCAGTTCAGTTTGGAGTTCAGTCCAGCGTGGTGTGCAGTTCAGCGTGGTGCTCAGAACAGCTTGGAGCACAGAACAGCTGGGAGCTCAGTTCAGCTTGGAGCTCAGAACAGCTTGCAGAGAGAGAGAGGATGTCTGCTGGAGCTGCAGAATAGAGTGCAGTTCTTAAATGGAGAAAGAAGGCAGACGATTGCTGAAGATGAGGAAAGAGAAAGCAGTGCAGAGAGCATCAAAGAAGGCTGTCAGCTGGAGCAACTGAACCAGAGGCGTGGTGATGTGGTGAAGGAGGGAGAGACAGAGAGAGCCCTAATCCCACCAGAGGCAGAGAGAGAAATCTTCCTTCTAATAGGTGAGGTAGTCTGAATTAGTTATACTTACAACACCTTAATCTTGTTCTTATTCCCTAGGATGTCTAACTAAATCCTTTCCCTTTCAGCGGAGTGTTCCTGTTATGTTTAATCTTTTCTCTTTCAGCGGTGTGTTCTACCTATAGTCTTTGTCAGTTCTGTGTAAAGGTTTATATTGTACTAATAAAATAACCCCCATTAATTAGTGAATTAGTGTGCATGAGTTCTTTTATGATAAAGTTATCCTGGCTTCTAGCCAGTTGCTGTTGAGCCACTGATGGATCAGAAGGGAGTAGGAGCGCTTAAATCAAGAAATAACTCAATCACATAGTGTGTATCCCATACGGTGAGGGTAATCCCCTTTTCTAGTAGTATTACTGTTTGAACAGATGCTACCCCTGATCAGGTAAGTAATAGTGAGGGAGAGAGGAGACCTGCAACTAAGGGACCACACCCTCCCATAATCCTGTAAACAGCGTCTTCTGTTCCAAAGCATAGGTAACCTTTTTCC
>NC_141691.1:716754799-716812299 GCF_964263255.1 Lissotriton vulgaris
CCCAGTGGTCGGTGTCCAACTTCTTAGAGGGACAAGTGGCGTTCAGCCACACTAGATCGATCAATGACAGGTCTGTGATGCCCTTAGATGTCCGGGGCTCACCCGGCTCAGTACGAGAGGAACCGCAGGTTCAGACATTTGGTGTATGTGAATGGCTGAGGAGCCAATGGGGCGAAGCTACCAACTGTGGGATTATGACTGAACGCCTCTAAATCAGAATCCCCCCTAAATCGTATCGATACCTCAGTGCCGTGGAGCCTCTGTTGGCCTGGGATAGCCGGCCTCTCTTGGGGGGCCGGTGCGTAGAGCCGCTTGCTTGGGGACCGGAGTGCGGACGGAAGGGGGCCCCCTCCATCACCCTTAGTGCACCGCATATTCGTGGCACACCCGGTGCAAAATCATTTGTAGACGATCTGATTCTGGGTCAGGGTTTCGTAAGTAGCAGAGCAGCTACCTCGCTGCGATCTATTGAAAGTCATCCTCTCAGCCAAGCTTTTGTCTCTCCGTGCGTTGGGGCCCGCGGACGCCTCCCTCCACCACATCCAGGGGTGGGTCCCTCTGCCGCCGGACCAGCGGGAGTGACGTGGAGGGGGTAACACAGGTCCGTGGGAGGCTGCCTCCACCACGTGCCCTTCGGCATGGGGGCCTCCCCCTCCTGTCCCTGCCCCACCGGGGTGCGGTGATGGGGCCACCATCCCTTGCAGGTCATCAGGGTGACCAGATGGCCCACTGCTCCCGGGCAGGGAGGTGAGGAGCAGCCACCCGGGGGAAGGAAGCTACAGAGCTTCTGCCTTGGTGCACCTGGACCCCCTCGCCGGACTGCAAGGGCGACTGGGTACGACAGCCTCCCAGACCATCTGGGCGCTGGGTCGTCCCGGGCCATCTGGTCACCTGGCTGTGTGTCCAGATGGCCCTGCAGGCAGGGTGACCAGATGGCCCTGCGGGCTGGGTGACCAGATGGCCCTGCGGGCTGGGTGACCAGATGGCCCTGCGGGCTGGGTGACCATATGGCCCTGCGGGCTGGCGGCTGGGCCCACAGAAAGACTCAGTCCATGCACCACTGAGTACCCCTGGGCAAAAGGCCCCAACAACAGTCCAAAAATCGAAAAACACACATTAATCACCACAATCCAATGCCATCCATGCCCTCAATCATGTTCAAATTCAAGACACCCCACAGAAAGACTAGGCCCATGCACCGCTGAGTACCCCTGGGCATAACGGATGAAAGCATGGCAGACTGGGTGCAGGCCTATGGCACAACAAAGCACACTGCCTGGCTTAAAAATGACCGCTAGACCCCCACCACATATCCAGGCCCTGCCTGTACCAGTCCTCAAAATGGCCCCCACCCACATGGACAGGCCCCATCAACACCCCAAAAAAATCAAAAAACACACAAAAATCACCACAATCCAATTCCATCCATGCCCTCCATGATGTTTACGTTAAAGAAACCCCACAGAAAGACTCAGTCCATGCACAACTGAGTACCTCTGGGCAAAAGGCCCCAACAACAGCCCAAAAATCGAAAAACACACAAAAATCACTGTAGGAGAAGAGGGTCTGCTATCCTATGGTCACCCCAAATTTTTGCTTTTTGCTTCACTGGTTTCTGACTTAATGTGGCTGTGGGCCTGCTAATCAGACCCACAGCCTGCTGTTCTCTCTCTAAATTACTGCCAATGCACTTTAGGTGCATTACGAATTGGAACTGGTTCACCTTATGAGCCCCTGTAGTAGTGTACCCTAGGTACCCAGGGCATAGGTGTATCCAAGGCCTACCAGGGGCTGCAGCATGTATTGTGCCACCCCTGGCCTGACACAACTGGCTGATCACTCAGCTGGGGCAAGTTGGTGTAGTCACCTCTTGCTTAGGTACAGTATGCCTGTGCCTAACCCTAAACTGGACACATATGTTCCTATCAGCCACTCCTATGGAAGGCCTCATCAATCCTGGAGGCAGAGTGCTTGGAAATATGTGAGATGGTGCTCTAGCATGAGCTGAGCCTGTCTGCAGCTGTCGGGAACCACTCCCTAAGCTGTTCCGGGATATTGCCATACCATATACTCTTAAGTGCATTATAATCCTCGCGGTTAAATGCTATCTTTGGTTTGGCTTTATCAAAACATGTTGAGTAAGGTGTCATACGAATTGGAATACTATCCCCTCACCAATTCTGGCGACGGGGATAGCATTCCACCCTTCTAGAGGGACACAACATGTGTGTAGCCTTAACCCCGGTTAAAGTTAAACAGAGCCTCAGCATCACAAAATGGATGCTGCCACCACAGACACAAGTCTGGCCTCCTGCTGCTGACCGAAACTCGGCAGATGGTGGCCTGGACAAAGGGTTTCCTGCCTTGGGAGGTGCGAGCACCACCCCAGACAGGGTTTTGTGTATTGGGTAGGACAGGGCTGAATAGATTGAGACATGCCTGGGGCACACAAGGTGTCCCTGTGCATAAGCCAGCCCAAACCGGTTCTGGGGCTTTCCAGCCCCAGTCCTGGCGAGGAGCTGGACAAAGGAAAGGGGGTGTAACCGCCCCCCTTCCTGGTTCCTCCCAGAGGAGGGACCTAGTAGGTGATCCACCCCTCAGATTGGGAATAAGAGTGGGAGCAGTGCCATTGCACAGCAGATCATCCTGAAATCAACTTTAAACAAAGAAGAAGACTGGACTTCGACATTCTGCTGCTCAGAAGACTGAAGAGAATCTCCCTTGTGGCCTAGGAGGGGCCACCCTGTGAACACAGGTACCAACCAGCAACTCGACGTCTGCTTTGCCGCCGCCTCCCGCCGGAGCCCGAGCCCATAGCCCGACAAGAACCAGACTCCCAGACCTCTCAGAGCCCGATCCACAGTCCCTGCAAAGAAGGGACCCGCTGAGGCACCGAGTGACGTGGGACCGGACCTCTTGAAAGACACTTGAAAAGCTGACTGCGCAGCTTCTGAGGCATCCTCGACGTTGTGCTTTGGGGACTAAGAACCCCCATCACCGAGCAACCCTTGCACCGAAGATCAGCCTTCCAGCATCTCCACAATCTGCGTGGGGCGCTTTTGCATTGTGCCACTCAACGCGCCATCCCGGCCACTAGCCACGTGGTCAGCGGCCATCTTGGCGATGAACCCGACAATTTACACAGCAGGTCTGGTTGCTCCAGACCTACCCAAGCACCTGTAAAAAGGAGCACCTGCTCTGACCTTGCTGGTCCGAGTGTTAAGCATCTTTCAACTTCTGCGTGGCTTGCATTTGCCAAGGCCTGTTTGCTCCGATCAAGTTGCCAACACCGCCAACAGCGAGAAGCCTGCGTGGGACAGCTCGTGACCGACTCCTGGACGTCCTCGACCCCCGGTGTCCACGTGGCTGCAGAGAGAAGCTACACGACAACGCCTGTTTGCACCCGACATCCCCTGGTTCCAATCTGGTTCCACGGTAGTCACTGGCTAGTGACTTTGAACATTGTCCCCTCTGCTTTCAGGTCTTCACACCTTCAGATCCACCCTTGGATCCACCAGAACTCTTCACATCGAGCCGCCTGCAGCATCTTCAGCTCCAAGCACCATCGACCAGCGTGACGAAACCCGACACTACTTCGACCCTGTGCACCCGCTTCCTGTGGGTGAGGTAACTCAGCTCCGCCAGTGCTCCTGCACTGGTACACATCTCAAGGGCCTGTGTCTTACGTTTCAGCTCCCTAGGTCACTCGGAAGGTTCCTAACTTTCTAACTTTGTACTTTTTACGCACCATAGACTTTGCATTGGAAAGTGCGTGCACTTTGAACACTGCACCAGAGTCCCGTGGGCCTTTCCCGACTTGATCATTGCTAGTCTCGAATAGCTCCAGCGATTCCCAAGGCCCTAGGCCTGTTCCCTTTCCTATTGGTATCTCTTATACCACTTTCTTAGTATATGGTTTAGGTGGCCCCTAGGGCTCATCCATATTGTGCAACTTTTGTGTATTTTAAACTGTCTTGTGATTTAACGCTTGTGCTTCTGTGCTCATAAAGAGTCCAGGGGATTTTATAGTTAATAAATCAATATATATTTTCAATATATATCTGTGTGGTGTCCCTTTCATTTGGTATTCAAGGGGGTTGTGTATGGTATAACAGCTGGCTTCACATGCCTTTCAGAGTTTAGCCTAAGACTGCTTTGTCCACGTTACCACTAGGATAACTGGTCTACAAGGTTGAATTACAACCATCATCATAAGGGTTGCTTGGCATGGTACAAAGTGATCACTAAGAACTAGTGAGCATTATATACCAGGCCAACTTCTCACATTGGTGAGCAGCGGATTGGGATCTGAGCTTGCTGTTGTTTTACCATTACAATCTTTGAGATTATCATTTGAAAGATCATACAGGTACCTGCTAGGTACATATAAAACAAGACTAGTATACTTAAGTTCTACTGAACTTAGTTGTTGTAGAGCAAAGGGAGTAGCACACCCTAGCTACAACTACTAGATAGGTTTAGTAGGTAAACACCAGTGTAGGTAGATTGCAACACATCCACCCACACTAGAGCAATGTCTGGAGCAGAGGGTTCCACTGGGAACATCCCTGTTGAGAGTGACCCTCCAAGGGCACCATCCAAATTTGCTATTTTTTCCTTTAAGGAATTAAGACAGCTTTGTGTCTTGAGGGGTCTGAAGACAGGGCCATCCCCTACTACAGACCACCTAAGAGAGCTCTTAGACCAGTCTGAGACTCTAAAGCCCTCTAAGGCAAACCCCACAGGGGATGCTGAAGGAGGCCATCCTTCAGAGGATGACACTGTAGACACCCCTGCCCCTATCATCCTGGTAGATGAGGAAGCCTCCACCACTGGAGCTCCTCAGGTAGATGAGGAGGAAGAGGAAGAGGAAGAAGAGGAAGAGGTGGAAAGCAGTGAGTCAGATGATGACAGAAATAGTCAGGTGCTGGTCAGTAGACTGAACCAGGCTAACTTAAGCCTACTTGGGAATGAATCAGGTAACAACCCATTCAGACCCCCAGGTGGACGTAACCAGAAGCCTAGGAGGAGAAGGACTCACTCAGGTGACTCTGACAAATCCCATGCTTCTAGAGGCTCTCATGGTCACTCCAGAAGGGAGATGACTAGCCCTCAGAGAAGGGAACATGAGGCCAAAATGAGAGAGGCTGAGCTTAGGATCCAGAAGCGAGAACTAGAGGTTGCCCTGGTCCAAGAGAGACTTGCTAGAGCAAGACAGCCTAGAGAGAGTGGGGTAATAGAACCCACTGGTGGCAGCAATATCCACAAGGATAAAGACAGGTCTTTTGATAATAGAAACCTGAGTAAGATTGTGCCCCCCTACAAAGCTGGGGATGATATCCATAAATGGATTACTGCAATGGAGAGAGCCTGCAGAGTACAGCAGATCCCTCAGGAGCAGTGGGCAGCAATCTTGTGGCTCTCCTTTGAAGGTAGAGGCCGAGACAGACTCCTCACAGTTAGTGATGGGGATTCTAGAAACTACCTGGTCCTGAAGAGTGCTCTGATTGATGGGTTAGGCTTAACCACTGAACAGTACAGGTTAATGTTCAGAGATACCCAGAAGACACAGACTCAGGACTGGTCTGAATTTGTTGAGTGTGCCACTAAGGCTCTGGAGGGATGGTTGCTGGGAAGCAAGGTTACAGACTATGAAGGATTGTATAATTTGCTGATGAGAGAACAAATTTTAAATAATTGTCAGAACCAGCAGTTGCATCAACATTTGGTTGACTCAGATATGACCTCTCCCCAAGAATTGGGAAAGAGGGCAGATAAATGGGTAAGAACCAGAGTTAAGCAAAAGAACCAGAACCAGAACCAGGGTGGTGACCAGAAGAAAACAGACCAGAAGGGTGGGGAGCAGAAATCTAAAGACCAGAAGTCTTCAACAGGGCCCCAAACTGAGACAGAGGGTGGGTCCCAAACTTCCAAGAAGAAGAAGAAAGAAGGTCAGAAGAAACCCTGGTGTAAAACTTGTAAGAACACCTCTCACTGGACAAGTGAGTGTAAAAAGGGTGGAGCCCCCAGCACTGCAGCCCCTAAGGCAACTGCACCCACTAGTACAGCTAGCAGTGCTGGTCCTCAAACCAAGGGGGTAGTGGGTATCACTTTGGGAACTGAAGGAGATTCTGACCTAGTCAGAACCCTTACACAGGCTGTTCTGATTTGTGAAGGGGACATAGATTTGACCCCTGACATAAGTCCCAGTAACCTGGGCAAGTACAGACAGACGCCTTTGATCAACAATAAAGTGGCTCAAGCTTACAGGGACACATGTGCCAGTGTCACTATGGTGACACCTAACTTTGTGGACCCTGGACAATACATGCCAGGTGATAATTACCTGGTGACCAATGCCAGCAATGTCACTACTACACATAGTGTGGCACTTGTTAACTTTTCCTGGGGAGGGGTAACTGGCCTAAAAAGAGTTGTGGTTAGTGCTGATCTCCCAGTAGAATGTTTGTTGGGCAATGACCTGGAGACCTCTCTATGGTCAGAAGTTGAGTACAGGACTCATGCAGAGATGTTAGGGATATCATCACATGTCCTTGCTGTGACCAGGTCACAGGCCAAAAAGTGCCTCTCTGAACCTCAGGTCTTGGATCCTGGAACAATGGACCAAGCACCTTCCAAGAAGAAGAACAGGAGGGTAAAGGCTGTGCCTTCCCAACTGCCTGCAAGTGAGGATCAGGCTTCACAGGAAACTGATCTTGAGAACCCTGAAGGAACTGTCTCTGAAGAACTTGAACCTGGTCAGGTTGAGTTTCTGGGGACAGGGGGGCCTTCTAGGGCAGACTTGGGGCAGGCTCAGTTAACCTGTCCTTCTCTTGAACCCCTCAGACAGCAGGCTGCTGCTGAGGCTGCTGGGAATGCTCAAGGTGCCCATAAAGTTTATTGGGATGAAGGACTCCTTTACACAGAGGGTAGAGACCCCAAGCCTGGTGCAACCAGGAGGTTGGTTATACCTCTGCAATTTAGGGGTTTCCTTCTCACCTTGGCCCATGATATTCCTTTAGCAGGACACTTAGGCCAGAACAAGACCTGGGACAGGCTTGTCCCTCACTTTCACTGGCCTCACATGTCTGAAGACACCAAGGAGTTTTGTCGCTCCTGTGAAACCTGCCAAGCCAGTGGTAAAGCAGGTGGAACAACAAAGGCCCCACTGATACCACTACCTGTGGTGGGGGTTCCCTTTGAAAGAGTGGGGATTGATATTGTTGGTCCAATGGATCCCCCTACAGCATCTGGGCACAGATTCATACTGGTGGTAGTGGATCATGCCACCAGGTACCCAGAGGCAATTCCACTTAGGACCACAACAGCTCCTGTTGTGGCCAGGGCCTTACTTGGAGATTTCTCCAGAGTGGGGTTTCCTAAGGAGGTAATATCTGATAGAGGTGCCAACTTCATGTCAGGATATTTGACAGCTATGTGGAAGGAATGTGGTGTCAACTACAAGTTCACCACTCCTTATCACCCACAATGCAATGGGCTTGTTGAGAGACTTAACAAGACCCTGAAGGGCATGATTAAAGGGTTACCTGAAAAGCTCAGGCGAAGATGGGACATCCTACTGCCCTGCCTTTTGTTTGCTTACAGAGAGGTCCCTCAAAAGGGGGTTGGCTTCAGCCCCTTTGAATTGTTGTTTGGGCACCCTGTAAGAGGACCCCTGTGTCTGGTGAAGGAAGGATGGGAGTTACCTCTCAAAAAGCCTAAGCAAGACATAGTGGACTATGTACTTGGTCTCCGCTCCAGGATGGCAGAGTACATGGAAAAGGCATCCAAAAACCTTGAGGCTAGCCAAGAATTACAGAAAGCTTGGCATGACCAAAAGGCTGTCCTTGTTGAATTTCAGCCTGGACAGAAGGTATGGGTGTTGGAGCCAGTGGCCCCAGCAGCACTCCAAGACAAGTGGTCTGGACCTCATACAATTCTGGAAAAGAAGGGAGAGGTTACCTACTTGGTGGACCTAGGAACTCCCAGGAGCCCCCACAGGGTGCACCATGTTAACAGATTGAAGGCATATGTCAGCAGGGAAGACATGGGCTTGCTCATGGCTACAGATGAGGGACAGGAGGAAGAGAGTGACCCTCTCCCAGACCTGCTCACTCAGAACCCTGAGGATGGTACAGTTGATGGTGTGGCCTTAGGTGGCAGCCTCACTGAGCATCAGCAACATGACTGCAGACAGGTTCTACAGGCATACAGACATATGTTCTCCTTGACACCCAGTCAGACTAACTGGTGTACCCATGTGGTGGACACTGGTGACAGTCTTCCTGTAAAGAGCAAGATTTACAGGCAACCTGACCACGTCAGGGACTGTATAAAGACTGAGGTGCAAAAGATGCTGGAATTAGGTGTCATTGAGCCTTCAGAGAGCCCCTGGGCTAGCCCAGTGGTTCTGGTCCCCAAACCTCACACCAAAGATGGCAAGAGAGAGATGAAGTTCTGTGTGGATTACAGAGGACTCAATGCTGTCACCAGGACAGATGCACACCCTATTCCAAGGGCAGATGAGCTCATTGACAAGTTGGCTTCTGCCAAATATTTGAGCACATTTGACTTGACAGCTGGCTACTGGCAAATCAGGTTAGCTGAGGAGTCTAAAGCCAAGACAGCATTTTCTACCCCTAGTGGGCATTATCAGTTTGTGGTGATGCCCTTTGGTTTGAAAAATGCACCTGCCACCTTCCAAAGGTTGGTGAATCAAGTCCTTACTGGGTTGGATGACTTTTGTGCAGCTTATCTGGATGATATTGCTGTCTTTAGCTCCACCTGGGAGGATCACCTGGTCCACCTGAAGGAAGTGCTTGAGGCTCTGCAGAAGGCAGGCCTCACTATCAAGGCAACCAAGTGCCAGATAGGGCAGAGCAAGGTTGTGTACCTGGGCCACCTTGTAGGTGGGGACCAAGTTCAACCACTGGAGAGTAAGATCCAGACCATCAAGGACTGGTCCCCTCCAACTACCCAGACTCAGGTCAGAGCTTTCTTGGGCCTGACTGGGTACTACAGGAAGTTTGTTAAGAACTATGGGTCCATTGTGACTCCTCTTAATGATCTGACATCTAAGAAGATGCCCAAAAAAGTTCAGTGGACAGAAAACTGTCAAAAGGCATTTGATTACCTGAAGAAGGCCATGTGCTCTGCACCTATCCTGAAGAGTCCTGACTACTCAGGAGAGTTCATTGTCCAAACAGATGCTTCTGAGTTGGGAGTGGGAGCAGTGCTTTCACAGCTTAATGTAGATGGCCAGGACCAGCCCATTGCTTTTATTAGCAGAAGGCTGACCCCCAGAGAGAAACGTTGGTCAGCCATTGAGAGGGAGGCCTTTGCTGTGGTGTGGGCCCTGAAGAAGTTGAGACCATACTTATTTGGCACTCACTTCAAGATTCAGACCGACCATAAGCCCCTCTTATGGCTTAATCAGATGAAGGGTGAAAACCCCAAACTACTCAGGTGGTCCATTTCCCTACAGGGGATGGACTTTACAGTGGAGCACCGCCCAGGGACTGACCATGGCAACGCAGATGGTCTCTCCAGGTACTTCCACTTAGAACATGAAGACACAACTGGTCAAGGTTAGTCTAATGTCCCTGCGTTTGGGGGGGGGGTTATGTAGGAGAGTAGGGTCTGCTATCCTATGGTCCCCCCAAATTTTTGCTTTTTGCTTCACTGGTTTCTGACTTAATGTGGCTGTGGGCCTGCTAATCAGACCCACAGCCTGCTGTTCTCTCTCTAAATTACTGCCAATGCACTTTAGGTGCATTACGAATTGGAACTGGTTCACCTTATGAGCCCCTGTAGTAGTGTACCCTAGGTACCCAGGGCATAGGTGTATCCAAGGCCTGCCAGGGGCTGCAGCATGTATTGTGCCACCCCTGGCCTGGCGCCCATATTTGACACAACTGGCTGATCACTCAGCTGGGGTAAGTTGGTGTAGTCACCTCTTGCTTAGGTACAGTATGCCTGTGCCTAACCCTAAACTGGACACATGTGTTCCTATCAGCCACTCCTATGGAAGGCCTCATCAATCCTGGAGGCAGAGTGCTTGGAAATATGTGAGATGGTGCTCTAGCATGAGCTGAGCCTGTCTGCAGCTGTCGGGAACCACTCCCTAAGCTGTTCCGGGATATTGCCATACCATATACTCTTAAGTGCATTATAATCCTCGCGGTTAAATGCTATCTTTGGTTTGGCTTTATCAAAACATGTCGAGTAAGGTGTCATACGAATTGGAATACTATCCCCTCGCCAATTCTGGCGACGGGGATAGCATTCCACCCTTCTAGAGGGACACGACATGTGTGTAGCCTTAACCCCGGTTAAAGTTAAACAGAGCCTCAGCATCACAAAATGGATGCTGCCACCACAGACACAAGTCTGGCCTCCTGCTGCTGACCGAAACTCGGCAGATGGTGGCCTGGACAAAGGGTTTCCTGCCTTGGGAGGTGCGAGCACCACCCCAGACAGGGTTTTGTGCATTGGGTAGGACAGGGCTGAATAGATTGAGACATGCCTGGGGCACACAAGGTGTCCCTGTGCATAAGCCAGCCCAAACCGGTTCTGGGGCTTTCCAGCCCCAGTCCTGGCGAGGAGCTGGACAAAGGAAAGGGGGTGTAACCGCCCCCCTTCCTGGTTCCTCCCAGAGGAGGGACCTAGTAGGTGATCCACCCCTCAGATTGGGAATAAGAGTGGGAGCAGTGCCATTGCACAGCAGATCATCCTGAAATCAACTTTAAACAAAGAAGAAGACTGGACTTCGACATTCTGCTGCTCAGAAGACTGAAGAGAATCTCCCTTGTGGCCTAGGAGTGGCCACCCTGTGAACACAGGTACCAACCAGCAACTCGATGTCTGCTTTGCCGCTGCCTCCCGCTGGAGCCCGAGCCCAGAGCCCGACAAGAACCAGACTCCCAGACCTCTCAGAGACCGATCCACAGTCCCTGCAAAGAAGGGACCCGTGGAGGCACCGAGTGACGTGGGACCGGACCTCTTGGATGACACTTTAAAAGCTGACTGCGCAGCTTCTGAGGCATCCTCGATGTTGTGCTTTGGGGACTGAGAACCCCCACCACCGAGCAGCCCTTGCACCGAAGATCAGCCCTCTAGCATCTCCACAATCTGCGTGGGGCCCTTTTGCATTGTGCCACTTGACGCGCCATCCCGGCCACTAGCCACGTGGTCAGCGGCCATCTTGGCGACGAACCCGACAATTTACACAGCAGGTCTGGTTGCTCCAGACCTACCCAAGCTCCTGTAAAAAGGAGCACCCGCTCTGACCTTGCTGGTCCGAGTGTTAAGCATCTTTCAACTTCTGTGTGGCTTGCATTTGCCAAGGCCTGTTTGCTCCGATCAAGTTGCGGCCACAGCCAACAGCGAGAAGCTTGCGTGGGACAGCTCGTGACCGACTCCTGGACGTCCTCGACCCCCGGTGTCCACGTGGCTGCAGAGAGAAGCTACACGACAACGCCTGTTTGCACCCGACATCGCCTGGTTCCAATCTGGTTCCACGGTAGTCACTGGCTAGTGACTTTGAACATTGTCCCCTCTGCTTTCAGGTCTTCACAACTTCAGATCCACCCTTGGATCCACCGGAACTCTTCACATCGAGCCGCCTGCAGCATCTTCAGCTCCAAGCACCATCGACCAGCGTGACGAAACCCGACACTACTTCGACCCTGTGCACCCGCTTCCTGTGGGTGAGGTAACTCAGCTCCGCCGGTGCTCCTGCACTGGTACACATCTCAAGGGCCTGTGTCTTAAGTGTCAGCTCCCTAGGTCACTCGGAAGGTTCCTAACTTTCTAACTTTGTACTTTTTACGCACCATAGACTTTGCATTGGAAAGTGCGTGCACTTTGAACACTGCACCCGAGTCCCGTGGGCCTTTCCCGACTTGATCATTGCTAGTCTCGAATAGCTCCAGCGATTCCCAAGGCCCTAGGCCTGTTCCCTTTCCTATTGGTATCTCTTATACCACTTTCTTAGTATATGGTTTAGGTGGCCCCTAGGGCTCATCCATATTGTGCAACTTTTGTGTATTTTAAACTGTCTTGTGATTTAACGCTTGTGCTTCTGTGCTCATAAAGAGTCCAGGGGATTTTATAGTTAATAAATCAATATATATTTTCAATATATATCTGTGTGGTGTCCCTTTCATTTGGTATTCAAGGGGGTTGTGTATGGTATAACAACTGGCTTCACATGCCTTTCAGAGTTTAGCCTAAGACTGCTTTGTCCACGTTACCACTAGGATAACTGGTCTACAAGGTTGAATTACAACCATCATCATAAGGGTTGCTTGGCATGGTACAAAGTGATCACTAAGAACTAGTGAGCATTATATACCAGGCCAACTTCTCACAATCACAACAACCCAATGCCATCCATGCCCTCAATCATGTTCAAATTCAAGACACCCCACAGAAACACTAGGCCCATGCACCACTGAGTACCCCTGGGCATAATGGATGAAAGCATGGCAGACTGGGTGCAGGCCTATGGCACAACAAAGCACACTGCCTGGCTTCAAAATGGCCCCTGGGCACCCACCACATGGCCAGGCCCTGCCTGTACCAGTCCTCAAATGGCCCCAACCCACATGGATAGGCCTCATCAACACCCCAAAAAATCGAAAAACACACAAAAATCACCACAATCCAATGCCATCCATGCCCTCCATGATGTTTACATTAAAGAAACCCCACAGAAAGACTCAGTCCATGCACCACTGAGTACCTCTGGGCAAAAGGCCCCAACAACAGCCCAAAAATCGAAAAACACACAAAAATCACCAAAACCCAATGCCATCCATGCCCTCAATCATGTTCACATTCAAGACACCCCACAGAAGGACTAGGCCCATGCTCCACTGAGTACCCCTGGGCATAATGGATGAAAGCATGGCAGACTGGGTGCAGGCCTATGGCACAACAAAGCACACTGCCTGGCTTCAAAATTACCCCTAGACCTCCACCACATGGCCAGGCCCTGCCTGTACCAGTCCACAAAATGGCCCCCACCCACATGGACAGGCCCTATCAACACCGCAGAAAAGTCGAAAAACACACAAAAATCACCACAATCCAATGCCCTCCATGCCCTCCATGATGTTTACATTAAAGAGACCCCACAGAAAGACTCAGTCCATGCACCACTGAGTACCCCTGGGCAAAAGGCCCCAACAACAGCCCAAAAATCGAAAAACACACAATAAGCACCACAATCCAATGCGATTCATGCCCTAAATGATCTTGAAATTCAACAAAACAGTTGTATCATGCACCCATAACTAACCCTGTTCCTACTGGATACTGTGGCTACCCACAATATATTTTATTTAATGTTCTGAAAAAGTTACAAAATTGTAGTTACAGTAACTGTAATGCCCCAAACAAACAACATCAACTTACTTGTGAAATTTCTAATCCAAAAGTGATCCAAAGAAAGTCAAAAAGGCCTCAAATCCAAATATCCAGCAGCATCCACATAAAGTTATCCTTCAAGGTCAAGATCCAATTCAAAGTTACCAGGACATGAACAAAGCACTGGGAGGAGCCTGCTGGACAAGAACAGGAAGTTGGAGACTGTGGGGCACTTCCTTCCTCCTATCCCCCCCCAAAATAAACTCCTTGCAAAAAAAAGTGCGGGTAAATGTCAACCTGCTGAGGAGTTATTCTGATAAAAATCATCATTTTCAGAAGGTTTATGCTGCCTGCTGGTGGATTTCTTTTACAGAATTGCAAATTTTGCAATTTCGCGAGTGCGAGATTTTAGCTGCCCGCCGCTTCTACGTGTTCGCAATTGTTTACTCCCGTGATGCGTGATCACGAGCCTTTATGACGTACTCGTGTTGACAAACTCTCGCTGTGCAAGGTGACGGGCGCGATGACGTAATCGCGGTCGACAAACTCCTGCGAGATCACGCAGCCAGATCCAAAATGGCGCAGCACACGCAAAAATTGGAGAAAAACAACTCTTCAAACTCTGAATGACGGTAAGTGAACGCCGCGCGCCGCAATATTGTATTTTTTAAGCGCGACCAAGCAAAAAAATCTGCTGCGTGAGAATTTGCGAATTTTCGGCAAATTCGCGAGAATTCGCGGATCGCGAATTTGCCGAAAATCCACAAATTCCGTGAGCGGAACTGATTTTACGCCCATGCTTAGTGTCCAGACGGCTTCCCTTTCGTGCCCGGCCATCTGGTCGCCCGGATCCCCTCGGCCATCTGGTCGCCCGCAATGCTTCCTGCGGGGCGACCACATGGCCTCCCTTTCGTGCCCAGCCATCTGGTCGCTCAGATCCCCTCGGCCATCTGGTCGACCGGATCCCCTCGGCCATCTGGTTGCCCGCAATGCTTTCATATGGGGCGACCAGATGGCCGGACTTCCCTGGAAGTCCCGATGAGGTGCCATTTGCCTCCCGGATCCCGGCGAGGGCTCCAGGAGGTCGGGTACTTGGCCGCCTTAGGTCCCCTCTGTCACCTCGTGTGCACGGATTACAAGAAAGGGGGGTAATTTTCCTCTGGATTACTAGGGAGAGGGTCAGTCAGACCTCTGTGAGGTCTGGTGATTCTGAATCAGGGGAAGGCAGGACTAGGGACCGCCCGCAGGGGCCCCCAGGGACCCGGGGACGCTCCTGCCTCTCAGCCCCTTGCCGATGGTCGTTTTTCTCCGAGTTTGCTCAGGCAGACCTCCGTGAGGTCCGGCCATGCTCAGAGTGGGAAGGCAGTCCTGGGGCCCGCCCGCTGGGGCCCCCAGGGGCCCAGGGACGCTCCTGCCTCTCAGTCCCTTTCCGATGGTCGTTTTTCTCAGAGTTTGCTCAGGCAGACCTCTGTGAGGTCTGGCCATGCTGAGAGGGGGAAGGCAGCCCCGGGGCCTGCCAGCCGGGGCCCCCAGGGCCCCAGCTCCACACTCCTGCCTCTTAGCCCCTTGCTGATGGTCGTTTTCCTCCGAGTTTTCTCAGGCAGTCCTCTGTGAGGTCTGGCCATGCTGAGAGGGGAAGACAGCACCGGGGCCCACCCGCCGGGGTCCCCAGGGGCCCGGGGATGCTCCTGCCTCTCAGCCCCTTGCCGATGGTCCTTTTTCTCAGAGTTTGCTCAGGCAGACCTCCGTGAGGTCTGGCCATGCTGAGAAGGGGAAGGCAGCCCCGGGGCCCGCCTGCTGGGGCCCCCAGGGGCCCGGGATGCTCCTGCCTCTCAGCCCCTTGCCGATGGTCCTTTGTCTCTGAGTTTGCTCAGGCAGACCTCCGTGAGGTCTGGACATGCTGAGAGGGGAAAGGCAGTCCTGGGGCCCCCAGGGGTCCGGGATGCACCTGCCTCACGGGCCTCTTGCCGATGGTCTTTTTTCTTGGAGTCTGAGTGCCCCGGCAGCAGGCATGCAGGGGTTGCTAAGCCAGTGTACCCCCCTGTGCTGGGTGGCCAGCCAGGGGATGCCCCGGCTGTACTCTGATCGATTGGGCACTCTCGGTCCATTTAGGGATGGACTGCTTGGCCAGCCTCGGCTGTTGTTTCAAGCAAAGAGCTTCCACCCTGACCCTGCATGGACTGTCTGACTCTAGGGAGGGCCTGCCGCATGGCAGTTAGGTCGTTCACCCTACCCAGAAGAGCGAAGGCTGAGCGGCCCTGGCAGCTCATGGCCCCCAGTGGTCTGACCCGAGCGGAAGGGTCAGGTGGTGCCAGACCCTCGGATGCTGCCTTGCTGGCAGGTCTGTGGGCCCTGTGTGACACGCTGTCACCCCTCTCGGCCCAGCACGTTTCCACAGCAGCTTGGAACGACTGTTCCGAGGGGTGCCGCTGCTGCCAGGCTCCGGCACCCTTGCATCTTTCTCACGCTGCGCCTCGGCCTGCCTTTCCCTCCCGGGGGAGACGGCTGGGCCTGCCGGTGCCCATGTGACCGGTACACCTCTCCACACCCCTTCAGTGAGCCCTTCTGCCCAGGTGGGTGGGCTCCTTCCCCTGACAGGCTTCAGAGAGACGGAGGGTTGCACGAAGGTCGCCGGTCGGGGAGATGGGCACGCGGCTCCCACCCCGTTGTCAGGTGCAGCTACCTGGTTGATCCTGCCAGTAGCATATGCTTGTCTCAAAGATTAAGTCATGCACGTGTATGTAGACACGGCCGGTACAGTGAAACTGCGAATGGCTCATTAAATCAGTTATGGTTCCTTTGATCGCTCCATCTGTTACTTGGATAACAGTGGTAACTGCTTTGGTGACTCTAGATAACCTCGGGCCGATTGGAATGAGTACACTTGAAATCCTTTAACGAGGATCCATTGGAGGGCAAGTCCGGTGCCAGCAGCCGCGGTAATTCCAGCTCCAATAGCGTATATTAAAGTTGCTGCAGTAAAAAAGCTCGAAGCGTTTACTTTGAAAAAATTAGAGTGTTCAAAGCAGGCCGGTCGCCTGAATACTTCAGCTAGGAATAATGGAATAGGACTCCTGTTCTATTTTGTTGGTTTTCAGAACTGGGGCCATGATTAAGAGGGACGGGCGGGGGCATTCGTATTGTGCTGCTAGAGGTGAAATTCTTGGACCGGCGCAAGACGAACCAAAGTGAAAGCATTTGCCAAGAATGTTTACATTAATCAAGAACGAAAGTCGGAGGTTCAAAGACGATCAGATACCGTCGTAGTTCCGACCATAAATGATGCAGACTAGCGATCCAGCTGCGTTATTCCCATGACCCGCCGAGCAGCTTCCGGGAAACCAAAGTATTTGGGTTCCGGGGGGAGTATGGTTGCCAAGCTGAAACTTAAAGGAATTGACGGAAGGGCACATCCAGGAGTGGAGCCTGTGGCTTAATTTGACTCAACACTGGAAACCTCACCCGTCCCGGACATGGAAAGGATTGACAGATTGCTAGCTCTTTCGCGATTCTGTGGGTCCTGGTGCATGGCCGTTCTTAGTTGATGGAGCGATTTGTCTAGTTAATTCCGATAACAAACGAGACTTCCTCCATGCTAACTAGTTACGTGACCCCCAGTGGTCGGTGTCCAACTTCTTAGAGGGACAAGTGGCGTTCAGCCACACTAGATCGAGCAATGACAGGTCTGTGATGCCCTTAGATGTCCGGGGCTCACCCGGCTCAGTACGAGAGGAACCGGAGGTTCAGACATTTGGTGTATGTGAATGGCTGAGGAGCCAATGGGGCGAAGCTACCATCTGTGGGATTATGACTGAACGCCTCTAAGTCAGAATCCCCCCTAAATCGTATCGATACCTCAGTGCCGTGGAGCCTCGGTTGGCCTGGGATAGCCGGCCTCTCTTGGGGGGCCGGTGCGTAGAGCCGCTCGCTTGGGGACCGGAGTGCGGACGGAAGGGGGCCGCCTCCATCACCCTTAGTGCACCGCATATTCGTGGCACACCCGGTGCAAAATCATTTGTAGACAATCTGATTCTGGGTCAGGGTTTCGTAAGTAGCAGAGCAGCTACCTCGCTGCGATCTATTGAAAGTCATCCTCTGAGCCAAGCTTTTGTCTCTCCGTGCGTGGGGGCCCGCGGACGCCTCCCTCCACCACATCCAGGAGTGGGTCCCTCTGCCGCCGGGCCGGCGGGAGGGACGCGGAGGGGGTAACACGGGTCCGTGGGAGGCTGCCTCCACCACGTGCCCTTCGGCACGGGGGCCTCCCCCTCCTGTCCCTGCCCCACCGGGGTGCGGGGATGGGGCCACCATCCCTTGGGGGTCAGCAGGGTGACCAGATGGCCCACTGCTCCCGGGCAGGGAGGTGAGGAGCAGCCACCCGGGGGAAGGAAGCTACAGAGCTTCTGCCTTGGTGCACCTGGACCCCCCCGCCGGACTGCAAGGGCGACTGGGTACGACAGCCTCCCAGGCCATCTGGGCGCTGGGTCGTCCTGGGCCATCTGGTCACCTGGCTGTGTGTCCAGATGGCCCTGCAGGCAGGGCGACCAGATGGCCCTGCGGGCTGGGTGACCAGATGTCCCTGTGGGCTGGGTGACCAGATGGCCCTGCGGGCTGGGTGACCAGATGTCCCTGCGGGCTGGCGGCTGGGCCCACAGAAAGACTCAGTCCATGCACCACTGAGTACCCCTGGGCAAAAGACCCCAACAACAGCCCAAATATCGAAAAACACACAACAAACACCACAATCCAATGCCATCCATGCCCTCAATCATGTTCAAATTCAAGACACCCCACAGAAACACTAGGCCCTTGCACCACTGAGTACCCCTGGGCATAACAGATGAAAGCATGGCAGACTGGGTGCAGGCCTATGGCACAACAAAGCACACTGCCTTGCTTCAAAATGGCCCCTAGACCCCCACCACATATACAGGCCCTGCCTGTACCAGTCCTCAAAATGGCCCCCACCCACATGGACAGGCCCCATCAACACCCTAAAAAATCAAAAAACACACAAAAATCACCACAATCCAATGCCATCCATGTCCTCAATCATGTTCAAATTCAAGACACCCCACAGAAAGACTAGGCCCATGCACCACTGAGTACCCCTGGGCATAATGGATGAAAGCATGGCAGACTGGGTGCAGGCCTATGGCACAACAAAGCACACTGCCTGGCTTCAAAATGGCCCCTGGGCACCCACCACATGGCCAGGCCCTGCCTGTACCAGTCCTCAAATGGCCCCAACCCACATGGATAGGCCTCATCAACACCCCAAAAAATCGAAAAACACACAAAAATCACCACAATCCAATGCCATCCATGCCCTCCATGATGTTTACATTAAAGAAACCCCACAGAAAGACTCAGTCCATGCACCACTGAGTACCTCTGGGCAAAAGGCCCCAACAACAGCCCAAAAATCGAAAAACACACAAAAATCACCAAAACCCAATGCCATCCATGCCCTCAATCATGTTCACATTCAAGACACCCCACAGAAGGACTAGGCCCATGCTCCACTGAGTACCCCTGGGCATAATGGATGAAAGCATGGCAGACTGGGTGCAGGCCTATGGCACAACAAAGCACACTGCCTGGCTTCAAAATTACCCCTAGACCTCCACCACATGGCCAGGCCCTGCCTGTACCAGTCCACAAAATGGCCCCCACCCACATGGACAGGCCCTATCAACACCGCAGAAAAGTCGAAAAACACACAAAAATCACCACAATCCAATGCCATCCATGCCCTCCATGATGTTTACATTAAAGAGACCCCACAGAAAGACTCAGTCCATGCACCACTGAGTACCCCTGGGCAAAAGGTCCCAACAACAGCCCAAAAATCGAAAAACACACAAAAATCACCACAATCCAATGCCATCTATGCCCTCAATCATGTTCAAATTCAAGGCACCCCACAGAAACACTAGGCCCATGCACCACTGAGTACCCCTGGGCATAATGAATGAAAGCATGGCAGACTGGGTGCAGGCCTATGGCACAACAAAGCACACTGACTGGCTTCAAAATGGCCCCCAGACCCCCACCACATGGCCAGGCCCTGCCTGTACCAGTCCACAAAATGGCCCCCACCCACATGGACAGGCCCCATCAACACCGCAGAAAAGTCGAAAAACACACAAAAATCACCACAATCCAATGCCATCCATGCCCTCCATGATGTTTACATTAAAGAGACCCCACAGAAAGACTCAGTCCATGCACCACTGAGTACCCCTGGGCAAAAGGCCCCAACAACAGCCCAAAAATCGAAAAACACACGCAAATCACCACAATCCAATGCCTCCCATGCCCTCATCATGTTCAAATTTAAGACACCCCACAGAAGGACTAGGCCCATGCACCACTGAGTACCCCTGAGCATAATGGATGAAAGCATGGCAGACTGGGTGCAGGCCTATGGCACAAAAAAGCACACTGCCTGGCTTCAAAATGGCCCTTAGACCCCCACCACATGGCCAGGCCCTGCCTTTACCAGTCCTCAAAATGGCCCCCTCCCACATGGACAGGCCCCATCAACACCCAAAAAAATCGAAAAACACACAAAAATCACCACAATCTAATGCCATCCATGCCCTCTATGATGTTTACATTAAAGAGACCCCACAGAAAGACTCAGTCCATGCACCACTGAGTACCCCTGGGCAAAAGGCCCCAACAACAGCCCAAAATTAAAAAAACACACAAAAATCACCACAATCCAATGCCATCCATGCCCTCAATCAGGTTCAAATTCAAGACACCCCACAGAAACACTAGGCCCATGCACCACTGAGTACCCCTGGGCATAACGGATGAAAGCATGGCAGACTGGGTGCAGGCCTATAGCACAACAAAGCACACTGCCTGGCTTCAAAATGGCCCCTAGACCCCTACCACATGTCCAGGCCCTGCCTGTACCAGTCCTCAAAATGGCCCCCACCGACATGGACAGGCCCCATAAACATCCCAACAAAAAAAAAAAACACACAAAAATCACCACAATCCAATGCCATCCATGCCCTCCATGGTGTTTACATTAAAGAGACCCCACAGAAAGACTCAGTCCATGCACCACTGAGTACCCCTGGGCAAAAGGCCCCAACAACAGCCCAAAAATCGAAAAACACACGCAAATCACCACAATCCAATGCCTTCCATGCCCTCAATCATGTTCAAATTCAAGACACCCCACAGAAGGCCTAGGCCCATGCACCACTGAGTACCCCTGGGCATAATGGATGAAAGCATGGCAGACTGGGTGCAGGCCTATGGCACAAAAAAGCACACTGCCTGGCTTCAAAATGGCCCCTAGACCCCCACCCCATGGCCAGGCCCTGCCTGTACCAGTCCTCAAAATGGCCCCCACCCACATGGACAGGCCCCATCAACACCCAAAAAAATCGAAAAACACACAAAAATCACCACACTCTAATGCCATCCATGCCCTCCATGATGTTTACATTAAAGAGACCCCACAGAAAGACTCAGTCCATGCACCACTGAGTACCCTTGGTCAAAAGGCCCCAACACCACCCCAAAAAAATCGAAAAATACACAAAAATCACCACAATCCAATGCCATCCATGCCCTAAATGATGTTGAAATTCAACAAAACAGTTGTATCATGCACCCATAACTAACCCTGTTCCTACTGGATACTGTGGCTACCCACAATATATTTTATTTAAAGTTCTGAAAAAGTTCCAAAATTGTAGTTGCAGCATCTGTAATGCCCCAAACAAACAACATCAACTTATTTGTGAAATTTCTAATCCAAAAGTGATCCAAAGAAAGTCAAAAAGGCCTCAAATCCAAATATCCAGCAGCATCCACATAAAGTAATCCTTCAAGGTCAAGATCTAATTCAAAGTGACCAGGACATGAACAAAGCACTGGGAGGAGCCTGCTGGACAAGAACAGGAAGTTGGAGACTGTGGGGCACTTCCTTCCATCCCCCCCCAAAATGGACTCCTTGCAAAAAAAAGTGCAGGTAAATGTCAACCTGAGGAGTTATTCTGATAAAAAGCATCATTTTCAAAAGGTTTATGCTGCCTGCTGGTGGATTTCTTTTACAGAATTGCAAATTTTGCAATTTCGCGAGTGCGAGTTTGTAGCTGCCCGCCCCTTCTTCGTGTTCGCAATTGTTTACTCCCGCGATGCATGATCACGAGCCTTTATGACGTACTCGCGTTGACAAACTCTTGCTGTGCAGAGTGGCGGGTGCGATGACGTAATAGCGGTCGACAAACTCCTGTGAGATCACGCAGCCAGATCCAAAATGGCGCAGCACACGCAAACATGGAGAAAAACAGCTCTTCAAACTCTGAATGACGGTAAGTGAACGCCGCGCGCCGCAATATTGTATTTTTTAAGCGCAACCAAGCAAAAAAATCTGCTGTGTGAGAATTTGCGAATTTTCGGCAAATTCGCGAGAATTAGCGGATCGCGAATTTGCCGAAAATCCGCAAATTCCGTGAGCGAGACTGATTTTACGCCCATGCTTAGTGTCCAGACGGCTTCCCTTTCGTGCCCGGCCATCTGGTCGCCCAGATCCCCTCGGCCATCTGGTCGCCCGCAATGCTTTCCTATGGGGCGACCAGATGGCCGGACTTCCCTGGAAGTCCCGATGAGGTGCCATTTGCCTCCCGGATCCCAGCGAGGGCTCCAGGAGGTCGGGTACTTGGCCGCCTTAGGTCCCCTCTGTCACCTCGAGTGCACGGATTACAAGAAAGGGGGGTAATTTTCCTCTGGATTACTAGGGAGAGGGTCAGTCAGACCTCCGTGAGGTCTGGCGATTCTGAATCAGGGGAAGGCAGGACCAGGGCCCGCCCGCAGGGTCCCCCTGGGGCCCGGGGACGCTCCTGCCTCTCAGCCCCTTGCCGATGGTTGTTTTTATCCGAGTTTGCTCAGGCAGACCTCCGTGAGGTCTGGCCATGCTGAGAGGGGGAAGGCAGCTCCGGGGCCCGCCAGCCAGGGCCCCCAGGGCCCCGGCTCTACACTCCTGCCTCTCAGCCCCTTGCTGATGGTTGTTTTCCTCCGAGTTTTCTCAGGCAGTCCTCTGTGAGGTCTGGCCATGCTGAGAGGGAAAGACAGCACCCGGGGCCTGCCCGCTGGGGCCCCCAGGGGCCCGGGGATGCTCCTGCCTCTCAGCCACTTGCCGATGGTCCTTTGTCTCTGAGTTTGCTTAGGCAGACCTCCGTGCGGTCCGGACATGCTGAGAGGGGAAAGGCAGTCCTGGGGCCCCCAGGGGCCTGGGATGCACCTGCCTCACGGGCCTCTTGCCGATGGTCTTTTTTCTTGGAGTCTGAGTGCCCTGGCAGCAGGCATGCAGGGGATGCTAAGCCAGTGTACCCCCCCTGTGCAGGGTGGCCTGCCAGGGGATGCCCCGCCTGTACTCTGATCGATTGGGCACTCTTGGTCCATTTAGGGATGGACTGCTTTGCCAGCCTCGGCTGTTGTTTCAAGCAAAGAGCTTCCACCCTGCATGGACTGTCTGACTCTAGGGAGGGCCTGCCACATGGCGGTTAGGTCATTCACCCTACCCAGAAGAGCGAAGGCTGAGCGGCCCTGGCAGCTCGTGGCCCCCAGTGGTCTGACCCGAGCGGAAGGGGCAGGTGGTGCCAGACCTTCGGATGCTGCCTGGCTGGCAGGTCTGTGGGCCCTGTGTGCCACGCTGTCACCCCTCTACGCCCAGCACGTTTCCACAGCAGCTTGGAACAACTGTTCCGAGGGATGCCGCTGCCGCCAGGCTCCGGCACCCTTGCATCTTTCTCACGCTGCGCCTCGGCCTGCCGTTCCCTCCCGGGGGAGACGGCTGGGCCTGCCGGTGCCCATGTGACCGGCAGACCCCTCCAGTGAGCCCTCCTGCCCAGGTTGGTGGGCTCCTTCCCCTGACAGGCTTCCGAGAGACGGAGGGTTGCACGAAGGTCGCCGGTCGGGGAGAAGGGCACGCGGCTCCCACCCCGTTGTCAGGTGCAGCTACCTGGTTGATCCTGCCAGTAGCATATGCTTGTCTCAAAGATTAACACAAGGAAAAGAAGTTGCTGGCCCTCTCAACTGTTTAGTCTCTACACATTTTGAGACCACAAACAAAAAGTGAATCAATTGTTTGTAAGGGTAAATTTATTTAACCCTTTTGAACTTATTTTCAGTATTGAACTATTTTAAAGGCGAGAAGAACACTTTACAAAAATTTACACAATGACACCTATTTACAACTACTATACAAATAACATATATACAGTTATACAAACAATTATGCACAAACTAAATGGCGATTATTTCCACAAATAATTATTCTTTGCAAGAATGTAAGCCGCTACAAAAACCACAAAATGAAAGAATGGCAACAAAAATTGAATTTTTAGTTTAGCAATCAATCCAGAAATACTGAATAGTCTCTCCAGGGACAGATAATTTATAGTGCCGTTTGCCGACGCGTTTCGAATCTGTAAAGAATCGCAGATTCTCCTCAGGGCTCTTTCATTGTAGTTGATCTATGTAAATAAGGATATAAAGGAAGTTTGTTTTAATAAATAATATTTGGACACTTGTCGACCCCCTACGGTCGCTAAGAGCTACCAGACTCATTACCTTCATGAAAAGGCGGTATGGTCTCGATGGTCCAATCGCTCACAAAGGGCTGTGAGCTGCAGATGTTCAATGTAACAGAAGATCAGTTCTGCAAGAGAATTAATTCATATGCTTACTAGACCACCCGGGGCAGCACAGTGTGACTGACTCCAGACTGGAAAAGCACAGGATTTCTTACCTTAGTCAGGTATGACGGTAAGGCTCTGTCTAGATCCTTTCAATGTTCAATGCAATTACGATGGTACCTATGAGACACAAGCGTTGTGCTCAGTGTTAAAATCTATTTTGACACCCTGGACAATAGGGTTATGCGGGGGAGTGTTAGAAAACATACCTATTGTTTGAAGGTAGAGCGGAGAACGCCGGTCGCCATGCGGTTTTCTCCTTGTCGTTTTCTGTGTGAAGTTTTAGTCAATGGCGGGGACCAAGTTTTAGAATCCTCCCCGATATTCACAACGGCGTGTATATAATATCACGCTGAAATGAAAAGGAGAGATTTCCTTAGTTACCAGCTAAAGCTGTTGAGCTTGTCATAGTGCTTTCGGAGTCTCGCTTACACTCACCTCGCTCTTGTGATGTCTGATGCATGACACAACACAGGTCACGCATCAAGAACAAAGTTCTAACTGCGCCCTTAGCCCAACACTTCTCAGATAAACAACATGGTGAGAAGGATTTCACGTGGACCGTACTATTCAGCATAAACCAGCCTAAATCAGGTACCAACATTGAACAAATCCTACTGAAAAAGGAGGTTTACCTAATACTCAAGTTTAACAGCACTCAAACCGGGTTGAATTCACTCTCGGAAATTTCACGGCTGTGAAATTTTCCACATGATCAAATACTGACAATACCCACAATGCCGAGTGCATGGTTCACTATGATGTAGGAGCTCCAGACGGCCACATAGCTGCCTAATGGTTCGCATTTGCTGGTCAGACATCACAAGAGCGAGGTGAGTGTAAGCGAGACTCTGAAAGCACTATGACAAGCTCAACAGCTGGGTCCTGCGGCGCGGCAGGATGCCCGGGACGGGGTCCGGAGGGTCCAGGCGGCTTCCCTTTCGTGCCCGGCCATCTGGTCGCCCAGATCCCCTCGACCATCTGGTTGCCCGGATCCCCCTTTGGTTTATCACAGCACCCTCTGGTTTACCACTACCACCCTCTTGTTCACCTCTGTAGATTATGGGGGGAAAGCAAAGCACACCTTCCCAGCCTCAACTGAGATGAATTAATTTGGGGCTGGTTAATGTGTCACTGAATTTGTGCTTCAAGTCTGGCACCTGCTTCCTTAGCTGTAAGACCTTCCTGTTTCAGTTTTTTTTTTCACTGGAGCATTGTGCCATACTTGTAACTATTCTCTGACCCTGCTTTGAGGGTCAGAGCAGGGTCAGAGAATAGTTGAAAGTAGCAACTGAACTCTGGAGGGGTCCCTCAGGAAGCACTACAGGGAATGGTTACAAATTAGCTTGAACTTTTGCACCTGGTAAGTGCTTTCAGTTTTCCAAAATTTGTTTTTCTGACATTTCGCGAGATTCGCGGGACACGAAATCGTGCAAAATCGATCTTGCAATCGGCAAATTCATTCAAATTTGCTGATTTCTGTTTTTTTTTTGCGTGTTCGGGCGGTTTTTTGCTTATTCGCGGACCGCTTGCAGTGCACCGACCCCGAGGTTGCCCATGTGGTCGTGTACGGGTGCGGCCATCTTGTTTGCGTGACGTGTTTCCGTTTCCGGGCGCTTGTTGCATGCTCGCGTCGTATGCGGTGCAAGATTACGTATTTGTGGGCGTTTTTGCGTGCTCGCGGGAGAAATATCGCGCAAACTTACCCACGCGGTCCTCCATGGGCGCGGCCATCTTGTTTTTCATTCACTGCTATGGTTTTGGGCATGTTACCTTTCTATCCACCTTACATCTTTGTAATCCTATGTTTTTCTGAACTTTTTTTGTTTTTTTTTTGCTTATTATCTCTCTCTTCAATTTCCTACATCTATATTTTGTGTTTTTTTTAACTTTAACTTTTTGTTACTTTATTACCTACTTTATTTCTTTCGATCTCTCTCTTATTTGTTTCACACCTATTCTTCTTTCCTTCTTCTTGTGCCCAGGACCATGGCTAAGGGAGGCGACAATGGCAAGGGGAAGGGCCCAGCACCACGTACCCGGCTCCCTTGCGGGTGTTGGAGGGGGGAGGAAGTGCAGCCCAGGGAGATCTTCTCTGCGGTGGAGGTGGCCACCTTGATGGTTTTTGTGCAAGTCCACCTCCCTAAGACCGTGGCAGCAGGTGGGCTGATTGCTTCCGGTCACATCCTCCGGGAGCATCGCCACCTGTGGGAGAAGGTATGCCGGCGCATGTATAAGGAGTCTGGGGTGCGGCGCACCTACCACCAAGTGACGCACCGGTGGAGTGACAATTTGGACGGGGAGCATGACATGATCGACCTGCTCGGTGTGGAGATCCCTGGCCTTGGTAAGTAGCTATATCAAAACTACTTTTTTTTCTTCTGCTCTGTTATATTGCTAATCTATTTTTTACCTGAAGAGTACGAATGCTGCTGATTAGATTACATTGCAGGAAATTAATGTTTAAATAGCTTCTGTCATTGCAGGTGCTCGCCTGGTTATTGGCGTTGCTACTATGCTTACTTGTTTGCAACTTTTTAGTCATTTGAGAGCATTACTACGTAAGGCTAGAGACAGTAGACTAAAGTCTAGTCCTTCTTTGTACTCCTGCTGCTGCCCCTTTGAAGAGATAGTGGTCGATTGATACGTTGAGTATATCATTTATTACTTGTTATAGGACATTTGTTAGTGGTCTGCAATCATGATGACGGAATGCGTCTGTCACGCGACGTCTCGTGCTGCTGAGTGATGGTAGTGGTAGTAGAACCTTTTTGTTGTTGATGTAGTTAGTGAATTACATAACTTTCCTATTAGACGGTCTGCGAATCCTGCAATACTGTACTACTATCCTCCTAGTTGACCAAATCAGATGCAATTGATGTTAATTTGTTTCCCCGACATAATTTTAGATTGAGTACAAAGAAATCAAATATTTCCCAAAAAACAATCATCCATGTTGTGTTTCTTTATTTCATGATCACCAGCAACTCCCAGGGGCAAGGCGCCGGCGGCGACACAGACTTCGGTAGCAGAAGTTGGATAGGAGTAGTCCCTTGCAGACTCTTCTGCTGGCCCCAGTAAGTTGTTTTATTGTTATATTAATACTTATACTTCTCTAACTTTTACAGCTCCTATTCATTATAAACTGGTTCCTAATAATTCTATGTTTTACAAAAAAGTCTTTGATCTTCTTCTAATGTAGACTACTTTCTACATTCTTATCCTGTCTCTACCATCACTCTCTGTGCTACTACTATTTACAATTATGAGTCGGTCTGTGTAGGTAACTAAGCCCATTCGGCAAACGGTGTGAAACAAAACTCTGATACAGTAATAGCTCTAGGCACTGAGTGCAGTCCTCTGGGTTGCCCTTGCTGTCTATTCCAGTCTTCTTAATGTAAATGCTTTGACAATTTCCAACAACAAAATGTCATTGTTTACACCAAGTAAATGGTAGCAGTTGCCTTTTTTATTTGAGACGTGCACATCCCATACCGCTAGTGTTTCAGGGACTATTGTGCACACAAAAAAGTAAGGACAAGATAAATAGGACATTGTTGATGATAGGTGCAGTTCGACTTTCGACATACCTCAGTCCGAACAGAAAATTAACCCCCAATCCCCTGACCGACTATCTAGAATGTCTGACCAATGATTTTACGACCCAGAAGAATAGAAGAAGACTACCTCCGAGTCCCGGCCTATCTGAGTCACTGAAACATGACTGCCAAGTGCAGTAGTTCAAACCTTTCCGCTCACTCACTCACTCATAACCAAAAATCACACTGTGTTTGTTACTTTTAAAGTTTTATTTTCAATTAAGAAATGAAAACATTATTTCTTTATTTTTAATAGCGTAGTATTCTGATGGATGAAGATGACGTTAAATTTTAAACAACATTCCCATGAATGAAATTAGTATGACTCAAACTTAATAATAGTTAACAGACACATGAAATTATTAGAATAACTGTGCGGGAGCCCCCACCTTCTTTAAAGTACTTAAAGTACTGCTGGTGATGACTTAGTAGTAGTTGGTGAATTGTCTGGCAGAAGGGCAATGGAATCTTCTTTCTGTAATGAGAAAAATGGTGCACGTTAAGCAAGCATTCATCAGTTGTCATAAGAAGAAGTGTAGCATTTATTGGAATAAGCATAAAAAGGTTAACAGCTTTCCCAAAACCGTTACTTTTTTTCAATCCCAGTAATAATAAATGTGTTATGTAACATTTTCTTCCATTACGAGACAAAATAGGGGGTTGTGTATGGCATCTGAAAATAAGACATGTTTTTCCTAGACGTCACAACATCTGATGTGGCACAGATGACCACCAGTGCTGTGGCCAGCAGTGCGGAGGGGTCCACTCTGGATGAGGCGGCGCCAACAGGAGGAGCTGGGGGGGAAGACTCAGCGGCGGCGAACGGTGGTAAGTTATTATACTCCTTACTTATTGAATTTTTTTTGAGTAGGCTCACAAAGGAGTGTATGATGTACTGTACAGTAGTATACAGTACACTCAATCAATCAATCAATCAGTGACACTTATAAAGCGCACTACATACCCGTAGGTTCTCAAGGCGCTGGGGGGGGGGGGTGCCGCTACTGCTCGAACAGCCAGGTCTTCAGCTTCTTCCTGAAGGAGAGGTGGTCTTGGGTCAGGCGCAGGTCGGACGGGAGGGAGTTCCAGGTCTTGGCGGCCAGGTAGGAGAAGGACCTTCCTCCTGTAGTCGCTCTTCGGATGCGGGGGACGGCGGCGAGGGCGTGGTTGGCTGATTGGAGGTGGCGTTTGGGAGCGTAGAAGTTGACTCGGCTGTTGAGGTAGCTCGGGCCTTGGTCGTGTAGGGCTTTGTGTGCGTGGGTGAGGAGGCGGAAGGTGATTCTCTTGTTGACGGGGAGCCAGTGAAGGTCTCTCAGATGTCCGGAGATGTGGCTGGATCGTGGGATGTCGAGGATGAGTCTGGCTGAGGCATTTTGGATCCGCTGGAGTCTCTTCTGGAGCTTGGCGGTGGTCCCGGCGTAGAGGGCGTTGCCGTAGTCCAGTCGGCTGGTGACGAGGGCCTGGGTGACGGTCTTCCTGGTCTCTGTGGGGATCCACCAGAAGATCTTCCGTAGCTTGCGTAGGATGTTGAAGCACGCCGAGGAGACGCTGTTGACTTGCCTGGTCATGGAGAGGGAGGAGTCCAGGATGAAGCCCAGGTTTCGTGCATGGTCTGTCGGTTTGGGTGCGGTGCCCAGGGCGGGAGGCCACCAGGAGTCGTCCCAGGCGGAGGGTGAGGAGCCCAGGATGAGGACCTCCGTCTTGTCCGAGTTCAGTTTCAGGCGGCTGGTCGTCATCCACTCGGCTACCTCTTTCATCCCTTCGTGCAGGTTGGCTCTGGCGGCGGCGGGGTCGTTGGTCAGGGAGAGGATCAGCTGGGTGTCGTCGGCGTAGGAGATTATGCTGAGGTGGTGTTTGCGTACGATGGGCGCGAGGGGGCTCATGTAGACGTTGAAGAGGGTGGGGCTCAGGGATGATCCTTGGGGGACGCCGTAGATGACTTCGGAGGCCTCTGACTTGTACGGTGGTAGGCGGACTCGCTGTGTTCTTCCGTCGAGGAAGGAGATGATCCATTCCAGCGCCTTGTCCTGGATTCCGATGTTGCTGAGGCGCCGTACTAGGGTGCGGTGGCAGACCGTGTCGAATGCCGCGGAGAGGTCTAGGAGGATGAGGGCCGCTGTTTCTCCATTGTCCATCAGGGCTCGGATGTCATCGGTGGCGGCGATGAGGGCGGTCTCGGTGCTGTGTTTGGCTCGGAAGCCGGACTGTGAGGGGTCGAGGGATCCGTTCGTCTCGAGGAAGGCGGCCATCTGCTTGTTGACGGTCTTCTCGATGACTTTGGCTGGAAACGGGAGAAGCGAGATGGGGCGGTAATTCTTGAGGTCGGTGGGGTCCGCTGTTGGTTTCTTGAGTAGAGCGCTGAGTTCGGCGTGTTTCCAGCTTTCAGGGAAGATGGCGGTGTCGAAGGAGGTGTTGATGATGTCTCGCAGGTGGGGTGCGATGACAGCGTCGGCCTTGTTGAAGACTTGGTGAGGGCAGGGGTCGGTCGGTGATCCGGAGTGGATGGAGTTCATCGTGCGGATGGTGTCTTCGGTGCTGATCGGGGTCCAGGCGTGGAGGGTGGTGGTGGGGGGGGGGTGGCTGGTCGGTCGTGGTGTGCGTTGGTTGGTTGTTGAAACTGCTGTGTATGTCCGTGATCTTGTTGTGGAAGTATGAGGCGAGGGAGTTGCAGAGGTCTTGCGATGGGGTGATGTCGTTGTTTCCTGCGCTGGGGTTGGAAAGCTCTTTCACGATGTTGAAGAGTTCCTTGCAGTTGTGTGCGTTGTTGTCCAACCGGTCCTTGAATGCTGTTTTCTTGGCGGCGCGGATCAGCTGGTGGTGTTTCCGGGTGGCAAGTTTGTAGGAGGTCCTGTTGTCCGGTGTCGGTTCCCTTTTCCAGACTTTCTCGAGGGCTCTGCAGTTCTTCTTGGAGCTCTTGAGTTCGTCGGTGAACCATGGGGCCTTCTTGCTGCCGGGTCTGCTAGGCGGGGTCCTCAGCGGGGCTGATCCACTTCGTGAGGTTGTCGGCGGCCTGGCTGGGGTTCGCTGAGCTGGCAGGAGGGTGTTGGCTCAGGGAGGTGGCGAGCTGGTCTGCTGTGATCTTGTTCCAGCTTCTGCGGGCGGTCTGTTGCTGGTGTTGGTGGGTCGTCGTTCTCTTGAAGGTGAAGTGGACGCAGCTGTGGTCCGTCCATTGAAGCTCTGTGGCGTGGCTGAAGTCGATGTCTGTGCTGGATGAGAAGACGGCGTCGAGTGTGTGTCCGGCGAGGTGGGTGGGGGTGGACACCAGTTGCTTGAGTCCCAGGTTGGCGAGGTTGTCGAGCAGGGTGCTGGTGTTGTGGTCGTTGTTGTTCTCCAGATGGAAGTTGAGGTCTCCCAGGAGGATGTAGTCAGCGGAGGGGAGGGCATGCGGGCTGATGAAGTCGGCGATGTCCTCGCTGAATTGCGTGCGTGGTCCAGGGGGTCGGTAGATCAGGGTGCCTCTGAGGGTGGTGTTCGGGTTGGTGTGGATCTGGAAATGCAGGTGTTCGGCGCTGGTCAGGGTGTTGTCGGTGCTGGTCGTGAGACGGATGGTGTTCCTGTGGATGATGGCGATGCCTCCTCCCATCTGGTTGGCGTTTCGGTCCCTCCGGACGATCTTGTAGCCCTCTGGGATAGCGATGGCGATGTCGGGAGCTGAAGAGGCGTTCATCCAGGTCTCCGTGAGGAAGGCAACGTCAGGGGCTGTGGCGTCTAGGAGGTTCCAGAGTTCGATGGCGTGTCTGTGGACGGAGCGGGTGTTGAGCAGGATGCACTTGAGGTGGGTGCTGCTGGAGTTCGACTTGGCGGGTGATGGTGCGGGGCTGGTCCGGATGCAGGAGAACTTGCAGGCGTGGCAGCTGAAAGGTCCGTGGGTGCGTCTTGGAGTGGCTTGGTGGCATTCTGGGAGTCGGCCGGTGTTGAGAGCGATGAGGGTGACGGCTGAGTACGTCAGGCGGGTAGGTCGAGGTCTTCGAGGTCCAGGGGTCCTGGCGCTGGTCGCGATCCGGTCGCGGACGGGCGCAGACGGGCTTACCTTTGGCGCGCCTTCGGCGCACAATCGGCGCGCCCGCTGCGCGTGACCGCTGCGCGTTCGCACGGTCGCCATTTAAGGCGAAGTGCGCGGGTGGGCGGAGCAGCTGGGAGGCGGGAGCGGGGAGGGTTACAGAAGACAAAAAAGGGGCGGGGACAAGCGGCGGTGGCGGGAAGGGAGGGCGGGGGGCGGCGCGGTAGGCGGACAACAAGGAAGGAGAGCAAACACGGGGAAAAATGCAAATACAATCAAACAGGCACAAATTAACGCAAAAACAGGGCAAAAAGAGAGTTAAACCAAGTTTACACAAGCAAGCACAAAAAACCGTCAAAACAAGGGAAAAAACACTCGCAGCGGCGGCAGCCGGCAAACGAGGCAGCAGCGAGGCAGAGGGCAGGCAAGGGGCACACGCAGCAGCTGGTGGCCGTGCGGCGCGGGGGTGTCCCACAAGTGGGTCACACTCACCTGCGTCGCACGGTCGCCATTTAAGGCCAAGTGCGCGGGTGGGCGGAGCAGCTGGGAGGCGGGAGCGGGGAGGGTTACAGAAGACAAAAAAGGGGCGGGGACAAGCGGCGGTGGCGGGAAGGGAGGGCGGGGGGCGGCGCGGTAGGCGGACAACAAGGAAGGAGAGCAAACACGGGGAAAAATGCAAATACAATCAAACAGGCACAAATTAACGCAAAAACAGGGCAAAAAGAGAGTTAAACCAAGTTTACACAAGCAAGCACAAAAAACCGTCAAAACAAGGGAAAAAACACTCGCAGCGGCGGCAGCCGGCAAACGAGGCAGCAGCGAGGCAGAGGGCAGGCAAGGGGCACACGCAGCAGCTGGTGGCCGTGCGGCGCGGGGGTGTCCCCCCCACTAGTATAAGTACACTGTACTGTCAAGAACATTTACTAATCTAGAACTACTTTTTGGGCTATCACGGAGAAGACAGTCAACCTTGACTTTTAATAGCATTAGCGGCGGTACTTCTCTGGTAACAAATGGCCCCCTCTATTTCACTTCAACTCAGCTGGTAAATTTTTATTGTGAAGCCAAGTCATATCAGATGTAGTTTAGGGATGTGAAGAACGAAAAGTTAAAGAAGGGTCAAACGAAGGACGAGGGAGTCTTAATATCTATGGCTGTAAAGAATGGTTTTGTTGAATGCAATTCAACATAAGAAAGAAGACGGCGGTTTCAAAAATATTATGAAAAGGGTGTTAGTTGGTTGTTGACAAAAAGAAATGTTGGTACATTTGAGACCTTAATAAGAATCATAGACGTACTTTGGAAGCCTGTATGTTATCTTCTTATCCTCCTCCTCGATAGCAGAGGTGCATGATGTAGTAGAGCAGACGCTGAGTGGATTAAGTATGGCCAGTGGAAGTGCCACCCCTATAGAAAAGTAAGACATTCCTATCCCCACCTGCATGTACTACTTAAAGTACTGCGAGTCTGCATCATCTTGGCCTGTGTCTGTATTTCTTGGGTGAAAATTGAGTGAGCTGCCATTATGGCGGCTACCACAAACTCACGTACCAGTAATTTAAATTGCAAAACAAGAGAAAAAAAGTAAAAAAAGGCCTTTTTTTAGTACTCTCTGACTATGTATGTAGTAGTGAATCTACCTATAGTGCTGCTAGTTGAATTCCTGAAACGCACAGTGTCACATGCTTACAAAGATGGAGGAAAGATACATGCCAAAATGTTATACTGTGTTTGCTACTTGCTGGTGTTACTGAGTGTCAACCTGACGTTGAATTATTTTGACTTTATGTTAAAGACTATTGGCTACAGTATTTTTCTTTCTTTATTCATAGATGCTACTCCCAAAAAGCTTACCCGTAAGTAGATGGCTGTCCGGGCCAGGGCCCGTAAGCTGGAGGCTATTTGTGCTGAGTATCGGCGGTTGTGGGCTCGGGAGCATGAGGAGACATCAACATCCTCCTCCACTGCCCCAGGGTCCACCAGCCAGAAGCCTCCAGCGATATGGAGCCGTGGCCCGACAGCCTCCCGCCGCCACCTCACAGCAGCAACAACATCAGCGGCCTCCCCCAGATCCTGGATGGTTTGTGTGCACCGGCTACGCAGAAGAGTGGACTACCTTTAGCGGTTAGCCCAAAAACATCAGCGCCAGCTCCGGGACCTCAGCAAAGAGCAGCGGGACATGCAGCAACAGCTTGCAAAACTACGCCACCGGAGGAAGTGACTGTCCCTTGCCCCTTTTTTAAAGACTGTTGGGGGGGTGGATACTGGGTGTTTGGAAAAGGGGACTTTTGGACTTTTTGAGATTGGTTGGGTTCGGGAGGGGGGGTGAGTTTGGGTAATTTATTTTATTATTGTTGTGCTGAAAACAACACGAATATATATTTTCTAATCATTACTTTTCTTTCAAAAACACAGTACACGCGTTCATATATTATTTAGTGTGGGGGTTGGCGGTGGTTAATGGACCTTTGTTTTCTTCAAACTTATCAGCATGAATGAAACATCTAGTACTGAAATCTACCAAAATGCAAGTAACCGAGTTAGTAAATTTAGTAGCCCTACTACTGTACTTTATGTACTTTACTAGAAGTACTGTCAGTCTCTGCTCTCCTAGTCTCCTCCCAACTTAGTCCTCCTAGCCCATTATTCTACTACCTCTCCAATATGCTTATCTTACCTGTGATTTGTGTTTGACAATCGGGGTAGCCCCAGGGCTTGCTGCATTGCAAATGGTGATTAAGGTTGGTTGTTGGCTTGAATCCTCGACGGATGCAACATCATTGTTGTGCTGGTAGCAGTAGTGGTACACACTGGCAGTATCACCATATGAAAAAAAGAGGAAATTAAACATTGAGTGGCCTGAGCGTAGCATTAGAAACAGTACAATAGATAGTACGGTACAGAACAGTGCCCTAAATTGTAGCCTAAGCAGTGCCAACGTAAGGTAAGCAATAAGCATTTGATTGTTCACGTCGTGTAGGAGGAGGATGTTCTTATCAATCCACGATGGCGCACATGAACTTCTGGTTGCTTTGACCTTATCCTGCCCAGCAAGTGTGTGAAATTTATTGTTGTTGTCAGTCACACCTCAATGAAATACCACACAGCCCGGGGGAAGAGGGTTAGGGTTTGAAAATTGGATGGGAATGGGGGTTTTTGGGAAAGTTTGGTAGAGAGGAAAAAAAAACACAGCATGGACACTCAAACAACAAATGAAGAGAAACAAATCTTTGGATTAGAAGATATTGATAAATCTTTAAAGGGACATAAAGGAAGTGCACTACTGCATGCCAGAAGTACTAAATGGATGGTTAGGTTATTGAAAAGTAGTACTACTACTTACTGCAACTTACTAGTAAGTACGAAGAAATAAGTTGACAGTACAGGGCTGCAGTCATTACGCATTTTCACTTGACTCTCTGCCCTCATAGAGAATAAACGCTTAGAACATTAAATTAGTGTTAAACATAGCAAAGACGTATCAAATAGCTGGAGGGATGAATTTGAAGCAGAGATCAAACAAATGCACAGAGTCACACTCGTAGAAGTAAGTTCAAGTTCACAATGATATCATTTAAAAGATAAGGAGAATTTCGGATAATGTTACTGTTTTTTGTAGTTGTCCCGTTGAATTTCTGAAGTTGATGCATCCAGCCATTCCTCTTATTCGCGGTACTCCTCCATTCCATTAGATGCTCCGTCGATCAATCTTGGTGACCAGACACACTGTCCACTGCCTGCCTGATGCGGATTTGCCGATCGCTATTTGTAAGCCTGAGTAGTACATCGATGGCACAGGGTAAAAGCATTCCTGTAATTGATGATGGAAAAAAACAACAGTAGTGTTAAAGACACCTCGTAGAAAAAAAACATATAAGGCACGCTGTGTAGTGCAAAAATTATACTGTCACTTTCAGAGATGACAATCCCCAAAATCTAGAACACCCCACATTACCCTCCCAAAAATGTGCAGAATACTGCTGCTACCTCGCTGAGGCCTAATTTCAAATCCTGCCAAAACGCACTCAGAAAGTCTGCCCAAAACCCCCTTTTCCCACCATGGATTATCTTCAAACCACTTGCAATAAAAATTAGACATTCCAACAAGTGTTCCAAGACCCCACCCAGTCGTTAAAATCTAGAACCCCCGCCCAAACACATGCAATACAATACTGCTAACCCTAACGAGCCCTAAGTTAAGAATAGTGGCAAACGCTTTCTTTAACTAGGCCAAATCCCCCCTTTTCCACCATGGATTTTCTTCAAACCACTTGCAACAAAAATTACACATTCCCATGAGTGCTCTAAGACCCCAGAACCCAGTTGTAAAAATCACCCCCAAACACATGCAATCCTGCTGCTAGTGCTAACCCTAAGGAGCCCTAAGTTAAAAAAAGTGTCAAAACGCTTTTCAGCATGGATTTTCTCCAAACCACTTTTATCCCGTATTGGACCTTCCCAGCAATGCCCCAAGACCTGCCAACCCACCCACAAAAAATCAGAACACCCCCAAACAGGCAAAAAGCAAAAATGGAAAATCTCATACTTAGAATATTTTCGGCCTTCTTTCAATTCTGTCCAAACGCGCTGTGCAGCTAGGTCATAACTCCACTTTTCAACGAAGGATTTCCTGAAAAACAAATGCAATCAACATTAGACTGTGCCAGCAGTGCTCCCAGACCCCAAAACCCACCCCCAATTACCAGGAACCCCCCAACCAGGCCCCCCAAAACACAAAAGAGAGCAAAAACTATAAAAAGTGAAAAACTTTTTCACCATGTATTTTATCCAAAACACTTTTATCCGGTATTAGACCTTCCCAGCAATGGCCCCAGACCCATCAACCCAGGCGGAAGGAAGTGGAAGACCCCCAAACAGCCAAAAAGCAAAACTACAAAAATTGGGACTTGGACATTTTTAGTCAAATGTCCAAAATCACTCCACGCGCGCTCTGCAGCTAGGCCCTAACTCCCCTTTGCCACAATGGATTTGCTTCAAACCTCTTGCAATCAAAAGTATCCATACCCAGCAGTGCTCCAAGACCCCAAAACCCACCCACAAACACCCGGAACCCCCCCAAACAGCACCTCAAAGACAAGCAAGTCAGCAAAAAGGCCAAAAAATGTCACCTCCGATTTTGTCCAAACCACTTGTATCCGGTATTAGACATTCCCAGCAATGGCCCCAGACCCCTGCAGCCACCCACAAAAAAGCAGAACACCCCCAAACAGGCAAAAAGCAAAAATTGGGCCTACTACCTTCAATTCAGTCCAAATGCGCTGTGCAGCTAGGCCCTAACTCCCCTTTTCCACCATGGATTTCATGAAAAACAAATGCAATCAACATTAGACTGTGACAGCATTGCTCCCAGACCACAAAACGCACCCCCAACAACCTAAAAGCCCGCCAAACAGCATCCCAAAGACAGGCAAGTGATCAAAAGCGCAAAATCTTTTTCTGCTCCGATTTTCTCCAACCCACTTTTATCCGGTATTAGACTAACCCTGGGCGAAGCACTACGCTACGCTCACGGAGTTTGCGAAGTTTGCGCAACTTCCCACTACGCAAGCTGCACTTAGCACAGTGCGAACACGCGTAGTGCAGTGCTGATTTTTTGCTTGTTCGCGGTCCTGAACGTCATGTTCGCGACCGCGAGCAAGCAAAATAACATCCCGGGGAGATTCTCAACGCGGGGAGGTAAGGTTTCTCATTGTGAGTGGTTGCGCATGCTCGTGACCGCTCTCAATGAGAAACTACTAGTTTGTGTTGAGAAAGCTGCCGCTCGAGTAATAATCTACTCGAGCAGCAGAAAACTACAGCTCGCACTGTGCAAGATGCCGTTTTAAATGATTGCACAGTGCCAAATGCTTGTCCGCACTGTGCAATCATTGAAAACACATCTTGCACATTGCCAACATGCTACTACGCAGCTCGCGTAGTGCTACGTGAAGTTCGCGTAGTGCGAAGTGCACTTCGCGTAGCTTCGCGTAGCGCTACTTCGCGAACTATATATTAGTGATTCCCTTTGGGCACATTAATGAGAACAAAATAACATGACGTACAACAACATTACAAGCAGACTCAGAGCAATACAATGGTAAACCAAATTCTGAAACGACAAATAAATTCAATATGCACAGTTTTATTTTATAATTAAAAATAGAATTGACAATAGACACCTGAGGATCCTGCAAATAGATATCGGATAATTATGTAAATGGCGTAAGGCAACTGATGTATTTCCCTCCTGATATAGGGTGTAGAATAAATATATATAATAATAGTATATTTGAAAAGTACTTGAGAGCAAGAGTTTATCGTCTGTTTTTCATCTAGTTGTTGTTTCTACATAAAGATTTTGCCAAACAACACATCTAGATGTTGCCTCTATGGAGAGGCTTAGCCAAAAACACCTTACAAGATTAGGTTATAAAGGAATTCCTTTTTTTAAATAATTTTTGTAAACTTGTTGTATTCTCTAAAGAAACAAAACACTCAAATTTTGGATCAAGTGCTTACATAATTATAAACTTAAATACATGGTAAATATCTGCCGGAGGGATAGCATATGCGCTAGATTTTACTTTAGTGCTGCCTGCCATATTAAGTGCCCGTATTTCGGCGCCGACTGAGCCGCCCGTTTACCACTAAATCGGAGTCCGCTTTCTACCTCCATGCATAGAGCCCGAGGGCGCCTGGTTACTTCCGCATTTACACGCCAGCGGAAAGGTATTTAAACGGCGCGCTTCAATCAAGCCGTGTTGTTTATCGAACACCACGGAGATTACACGCGGGAACCGTATCCGTCTAGCCTTGAAGGTATGTTAATGCGCTATCTTGTAGGTAGTTTCTAGAGCAAACTTTTTGCCTAGTGTGCCCTAATACCAACTAAAAAACGGCGTTAATATGTTTCAGAGGCAGCAATTGCTAAAGACTGGGAAGACGGAGGCATCCCTTTTAAGTCTAAGTTAAATTTTTAATGTGAGTATTACCTGAACCCTGATTATTAAACGCTTATGACAACATAAAGCATAACATGGGACTTTAACATATCCCATTTGTTCATTTTTTACCAGCGGTGCCCCTGTTTCGAATTCTAAAAGAATCGGAACCCTTCTACTGCGTGTAAGCAGGATAATCTGCTTCTATTAGTAAGTATGAAGCATGACACAATAGTTAAAAATCTGTCAGCTAAGTTGAAAGTATAGAGTGATAACTATATCCCCATATTGCAGGACTGCGATATAATGAAGAAATAGATATATCTACTCGCTGAAGTGGGTATGCTTAGCATCTATCCATAGGATCGTGCAACACAAATAAGATGTGAGTATATCTCCGTGCCGGTTTAAGCTAACTAACTATGGCTAATCTAGATAGTTATTATAGCTACCTCAATGGGCGGCATGATACTATAAGGGATAACAGTTTCAAGAGAGTGACCATCAAGTGAAGTGTTGGCTTTTATCTAAGAGCACTTAGTCTGCTAAAGAGTCATCTAATATGCTTAACATAATATAGCTACTTAGAAACCGAACTTATAAGTCGTTTTTATGTTCCTTTATACCTTACAGTTGGCAATATGACCTATAAAAGACTGCTAGCAACAGGAAGTACGTCTTATCAGAAAGAAGGGAGATATCTATCCCCTATTTTTTAGCACGCCTCATTTTAAGGTTAGTATGGGATTTGACAGATGAGGTAGATGATACACAGCATTAATGATCTGGGATTGCCTGGGAGCATGAACCCCCTGAGTATAAACAATTTAAACGATCTTGAAATCACAATTACCATCCTGAGATGTTGATAAAATGCACAAATAGACAATATAATCATGTTAAATGTAATTGAATGACCATGCTGTATATAGAGTATATTTTATCATGGCTTGCAATGTGAATGACATTTAGGAAATAACCAGTGTTTATGATAAAATGTTTGTCTATGTTTTAATATTGTGAGATATGTCAAAGTTAGATGCTATATATGTATGATATAAAGTGTCGTAATGTGTTGAGCAATAGTGAGAAAGACCAATTCTGTTTCGCAGATGGATTGTTGCCTTATGTTCAGTTTTTTAATTTGTTACATTATTGTATCTGAGATATTTTTATTTAAATTACAGTTATCTGGGGAAGACAGCTAATATTTTTCCTGAGGAAGACGGCTGTATGATAATTGGCCCGTCGAAACGCGTTGAGGATTGGGGGAGAGAATCCATTTTATAATAACTAAGGAGTATTCTGACTGACGCTGAATATACCTTTTTGAGTATCTCCCTTTGTGTAGCTTTAGGAACTCATTTGATGAACTTTAGAGTATAATTTGTTTCCATATATTGTCTGTTTTCCCTTGATTGACATACTTTTAAATCTGTTTTTTAATTCTATTTTTAATTATAAAATAAAACTGTGCATATTGAATTTATTTGTCGTTTCAGAATTTGGTTTACCATTGTATTGCTCTGAGTCTGCTTGTAATGTTGTTGTACGTCATGTTATTTTGTTCTCATTAATGTGCCCAAAGGGAATCTCTTTTTTGACAAAGTCAATAGTTGGTACCCCATTACTTTGGTAGCGGGTCCCTCTCTCTTTTATTAGACACCCTTATATTAGACCTTCACAGCAATGCCCCAGACCCGTCAACTCACCCGCAAAGAAGTAGACCCGCCCCACAAGTGCAGAGTCTTTCTTCATTGGGCGTATTCCAGCCATCTGCTTTGAGGGAAATAGGAGTCTGGAGGAGGAGGATAGAGGAGCATGTTCTTGTGAATTTGTGAACCTGAGGAATGCAGACTGCGGCACCTTCAAATCAATAAGCAAATAAGTGAAGACAGTTCTGCTGATCTGCTTGTTTTTGTGATTAGGTGATTAAAGTTTTTTTTATATAGATTTTGCAAAACAAAGAAAGACAGACACACAGGAATAAAAGTGAATAAGGACAAAAAAGAAAGTTAGTGATTCATTGACTCATTATCAGGGCTCGGTGTCAGGGAAGAAGAGCTCGTCCTCAAACTCTGCAAATTCAGACGGGAGTAGGTCACTTAACAGAGGAGAACTTCCCTCATCTAAGTTGGTGTCCTCCTCGTCTTCTTCCTGCGTGCTTTCTCATATTTTGTAATCTGGTGGTGTGAAGTGCTGATTCATCTTGATCATTGTTAACCTCTCCACATTTTTGGGCGAGAGGCGGGTAATTTGGGAAGTTACAATGCCACCAGCAGCACTGAAAACACGTTCAGAAGACACACTTGCGAGTGGGCAAGACAAGTAATTTATAGCCAGTTTGGTGATCTCTGGCCACAATTCTCTTTTCCCATGCCAATACGCCAATGGGTCATCATGAACATAGACCTCTGTTGAGTCATTCAGATAGTCCTGCACCATCGACTCAAGGTTCTCCAGGGTTCCTCCACTTTACTTACTTTTTACTGGGACCTTTTGAGAAGCAAACCCAAGCTGAGTTAGCAAATCCTCTTCTTCCCACAATGTTACTGTTGTGTCTGGTGCAGATGATACGGTTGCTGGTGTCTTTAACGGCTGAGAGGGAAAATCACTCACTTCTGCCACAGCCACAGATGCTGAAGTGGATTTTTTTGACTCCGGATGGCCTGCTGATGCTGATGTACTGCCTTTTCCTTCAAATTCCTGCCGTTCCCTTTCAAACCGACTGGCTGACACAGCTAGCCAATGTTTGTACTTTGTAACATCTGCGTCATCAAAAGGAAAGAAGTCTCTGCCTGCCACTGCCTTTTTGTACCGTAGATCCAGAATAGTAGCACAAATGTAATGCTGTTCTGTGTGGATCTTTTGAAGACGTTCATCGCAAAGTAGGCGCTGCAATAACTTCTCCGCCAAGTCAAATGTTTCTTGCTTTGCATCTTTTTGAAACGTAGAAGACACCGCCTTCAGTTGGTGCTCTAGCATGCGCAACAATGGAATAGCTTTTCCCAAATTACAGTCCTCCCTGCAGACTGCACGCTTGAAGACCTCAAAAGGACGAAGCATGTCTGTCAGGCTTTTAACTAGCTTCCATTGCTCCATCTGTATCCTCAGGTCCATCATAGGTGTACCCAGTGTAAAGAAATACTGATCGACTACCGCATACTGCTCATACAGACGCTCAAGCATGTAGAAGGTTGAGTTCCAAAGTGTTACCACCTCCTGGATGAGTGCTTTCACTGTCAGTTTACGTTCATATTGCAGGCACCTCAGCTTCTTCTGGGCCTTAAAAGAATGGTTGAAATGTGTGTACA
Organism: Lissotriton vulgaris; assembly: GCF_964263255.1. NCBI lineage: Eukaryota > Metazoa > Chordata > Amphibia > Caudata > Salamandridae > Lissotriton > Lissotriton vulgaris. Next base: position 716,796,752 of record NC_141691.1, read on the forward strand.
TTCTTCGGCAGATGGTCAGTAACTCACACACTGGACTTTCTTCACTCAAGAATTTTTTAACAACCAGGTTTATACAGTGCGCCAAACACTGCACTCTGAAATAGTTACCCTTATCCATGGCCTTAACTACATTGGCGCCATTATCCGTGGAAACATAACCAATCATGCGTTTTCTTGGGGACAACCATTGAAAGACCTTTGTGTTAAACTCATGCAAAATGTTTTCTCCTGTATGATTTTTCTCCATGGCAAACATTGCTAGTGTTGCATGTTTCCGAGCAGCTTTATAAACTTTGTCCGGGTCAACACCTGCGGTTACCTTTGCTTTAACCCCTGAAAAAGAGACCCAGTGTGTAGTGATGCACATGTAATCAACGGCTTGGCAACTGGTCAACATGTCTGTTGTCAGATGTATAGTGTGAACCACACTCTTCTGCAAAGCTGCCCCAATCACCTCCAGCACATCTTCATGTAGTGCTGGAACCGCAACTCTGGCAAAATAGAACCGGCTAGGAACCTTCCATTTAGGGCAGAGCATTGCCACTAATTCAAAAAAAACCACCCCTTCCACAAAAGAAAAAGGGAGAAGGTCCATCACTAGCATTTTAGCCATCTTAGTGTTATACAGACGCGTCATTGGGTGGTTGCGTTCAAATGGCGCATCTGAAAACAACATGCTTCTAATGGTGGGCTGGACCATTTTATGGGATGATGATGACTTCTTCAACCCAGTTACGCTTGGTGATGATGAATTTTTTCGCATTGGTGTCTCACTCTCTCCCACACTCTTAGTGTGGCTCATATATCTTGCAAGGGGTGTACTGCTGACAGGGGTACTGGGTGTAAGTGATGAAATGTTTGACGCTTCTTCCTCCTCGTCATCATTAGATGAAACATCAACGGATACAATTTGTTGACTTGCAATTGGAGCTGCCTTGATCTCCTTTAGGTGCGCATGCCATTTGACAGTGTGCTGTCTCTCAAGATGACCTCTCTGGCCTCCAGTACCATAGTTGGTACCAAGCTTACCACGACTAACTCGAAGCTTACAAATGGTACAAATGGCTATGTTTTTCCTTGTTGGGCTAACACTAAAGAAGTCCCATTCTGCGGACTTCAAATGTCTGTGGGGGGGCGGAGGAGGCGATACTGGGAATGCTAATGCCAGATGAAGTGGAGGATGTGTGTTGCCAAAATTTACTACGTTGTGCACTTACAGCGCCACTAATTGAGGAAATGGAGGTCGAGGTGGATGGAGGTCCCTTCTGGCGAGAAAATATGGAAGCGGTAGGTGGTGGTGTACTAGTTAACTGCATTGGTGGTGATCCCATTGCCACGTCGCCAACATCACGCTCAGCAGCATTTCGGGCTAGGGTAAAAATGTCTGTTTGCTGCATGGCCGCTGAGGCTGCAGTGACGTCTATGATGACTGCGTCGTCATCATGAGAGTCTTCATCAGCAGGAGTATACGCCACTTCTTGTTCAGCGTCATCATCACGCTCCATAACTATGAGACTTTCGGGGACCTTCCTTTTACGCTTAGCTACCTTTGTCAGATCATGGTGTGCCTCACTCTCAGACGGCCGTGGTGGTTCCCAATTTTTATCCATATAATCAGAAGGAAGGGGGCTTGAAGAAGATGTAGACACCATCCTTGATCTTTTCCTTGCTAGGGATCTGGAAGACAATGAATGATCAGGAGGAGTGGCTTCCTCAAATGATACCTCGGCTTGAATGTTGATTTCCTGATGTGCCCCAACTTCGGGAGGAACAACTATTGTGGGCACTTGTGCCGCTCCATGCACCTCTGCTTGCGCATCTCCTTGCGCTGCCTCTCCTTCCACATGTACTTGGGCTTGTACTTGCACATGTGGTTGTTGTTGCGGCTGTGGTTGTTGAACACTCGTCAGATGAGTTACAACAACCTGTGTTGATTGAGGGATGCTGCAACTTTCTTGCGATGAGCCAACATCACTGGTCGATGGTGATTGAACAACTATACTGGCTGCCTCTGCAGCACTCAAGGGCTTGGACTTAAGTTGGCGTGGTGGTGGTGGCACTGAGCCCAATGGAGTGGGGGTGCTGCTTCCAGCTTGGTCCCCAGCAGACCCCGCTGCTGCTGGCGTACTTTTTTTTACCCCAAAAATGCGGCGGTCGGCACACCATTCTCCTTGGCAAGTGGCTCCACTTGCTTCTTCTGCTCCTTACTGGTAACTTTCTTGCTAGAGGAGCTACGGGCAACTTTTTTTGGGGCCATCTTCTTCCGATGTCAGAATAGCAGGCACAGTTGCACAAGTTGCAGAGTTGGGTGTGGCCACACGTGACGTTGTGCTGCACACACAGCAACAGGACTTGTTCCTGGCACTGATGAGGAACGATGAGGCTGATGATTCGTCTTCTGCATCTAAAAGCAAACAAAGCCAGAGGAACATCAGTTAAATAAATGTTGCATATGTAGCGATTCAATTAATAGTTTCCAAGTAAGCATTATTATTATACCCACCCCCCAAAATGGAAAGACCAATAAAATGCACCACTGACAGAGTACCCCTGGGCATAATGGATGAAAGCATGGCAGACTGGGTGCAGGCCTATGGCACACCAAAGCACACTGCCTGGCATCAAAATGGCCCCTAGACCCCCACCACATGGCCAGGTCCTGCCTGTACCAGTCCTCAAAATGGCCCCCACCCACATGGACAGGCCCCATCAACACCCCAAAAAATAAAAAAACACACAAAAATCACCACAATCCAGTGCCATCCATGCCCTCCATGATGTTTACATTAAAGAGACCCCACAGAAAGACTCAGTCCATGCACTACTGAGTACCCCTGGGCAAAAGGCCCCAACAACAGCCCAAATATCGAAAAACACACAAAAATCACCACAATCTAATGCCATCCATTCCTTCAATCATGTTCAAATTCATGACACAATTTCAAGTGTTGAGGGTAGAGTCATCTATCCTCGAGGCTGAGCGCAAAATTGACTTGGAAACAACATGGTTTCTTATCCACATTCCATGAATTTATTTGCAAACTTTGAAATTTCCAATGAATATTAAGACGTCATGTATCAACAAAACTTCATTGCATACATAATGAAATTCTTATGTAACAGTGTTGGTGAAAAAATATCCTTTTCAATTCACCCAATGCATTTCCGGTCATGCAAAAGTGACCCTTCGTCAGGGGTCTGAAACAAGGGACAAACAGGACCATATTAGTCACTCCTGTACTATGTAAAAATAATAATAAACTGAGGAATCACAAGTAAGCTGTAACATGCAATCTACAAATACCTCATATTCACGAAGTGCACCGGAGGATTTAACGGAGTGAAGTGAAATGGAGTGGGTAAAAACGTACTGAAGGAAAAGTATGGTATCTATCACCAAAAAATGTAGAACCAATCGGTGCGCAATAGCTCAACAAGACTTAATACATGTGTGAAAAACCAAACGAACCATGCCCGTGCAACGAAATATGAGAGTAAAAACTACAATCACAACACTCAACCACTTACGAGCCAACGGACGCCGCCGCGTCTAGAAGGATTCAATCGAATCAAGACCTTACTACAATCGAGTCGAACATTGGTTAAATGGAAGTCATGAACCAATCCGAAACCGGGAGCTGGTACCAGCCCCCGCCACGTGACCTGAGTGTAATGGCTTCACAACACGGAAGTGCGGGCGCACCGCATTACTGGCAAAGAGAACACCAAATTGTGATGTGCTGTTATACACAAATGTGGCATAAACAATAAACACAAACATAGAAACATAAAATGAAGACAATAATACACAATGATGAGAATGTAAGATATGAACCAAATAAATTGCATTGCTAAAGGAAATGGTACGACATGTGAATTTACCTGTAACAAGGGGATCAGAGTCATTCAAAAGTCAATGCTGTCTACATAATGGATCATAAAAAGCACGAATGTTCAACACGATAATTTAATTCAGTCGGATGGTTAGAGTTCAATTTTTTGATCCAGTAAAACTCTGCTCTTATTCTTTGTTTCACCAGAACCATGTTTTGGCGTTGCGAGATAGTCTCGAGAACCATGAATTTTAATTGTGAAATTTGATGCCCAGCTTCTTTCCAGTACTTTTGAGGAACAATGGTTCAGAGTAGGCCTAATGAGGTCCAAGGGAACAAGGGTCCTGATGATGATCTAAAGCTATATAGATCGAAACGCCGTCGACCCACCCAAGGAATTTCACTCGCTTTAGTGTATATAATTGTTGTGTTTTTAACCTTGTTGTTGTTTTTTTTTTTTTTTTTTTAAATATATTTTTATTGCAGGAATCAGTACAGCAATACAGTAACGACCAGCATCATATTATAGCCAACTTTTACAAGATATAGCCCACCGACCCCCTTCCATAGCATTGCTATACAGCCAAGCAGCCCATATCCCTGGGGTTGGGCGGCGAATGTAGCTGGGGTCAGTAGGATGCGGGAGCTGGTCCGGATAACACACTGTCCGTCCTCTGCTTTTCTAAACAAACCCCAACCCCCAAAAAGATACCCCCCCCTCAAACTTCCAGTCATTGTGAAACTCCCCCCTCCCCCCCCTCCCCACCATCAGCACTAGGGAGCTTATCACTTTAGGATCCACTGCTTGACCCACGGGGAAGGTAATAGTGCTGTTAATGCTAGTGTCTAACGGGACTCGGGTCTAGTTGCCTCTTTGCTTTCGGAGTCGCTGGGGGCACAATAATCCCTGAGGGCCTGCACCAGCGTTTCCCATTCTAACGCGGCCTCCTGCGCCTTCTCATTGCTTTGCCTCCAAGCCAACTGATATCGCAGCGCGCTCTCACCCGCCGCCCATTTCAAAAGTTCACCGTGCCATCTGCTGCCCGTAGGACCAGCACGTGCCTTCCAGTTCCTGGTCACCTCTCGCTTAGCAAGTAGGAGCCCCAGGTCGATAAATTTACTGGTGATTTTATTCCGGGGGGTATGGGGGAACCAGTGCAATAGCCCTACCGCCGCATCGAACGATAAGTGCCTCCCCGTCACCTCTTCCAAAGTCGCCGCCACCTCCTGCCAGTAGGACGTCAATAATGGACAGGCCCATAGCATGTGCAGGAGGTCCGCCTCCTGAGCCGGGCACCTAGGGCATTCCGCCGAAGCCGTGGCAAAATAACGCCTGATCTTAACCGGGGTCAGGTACGCCCTATGGAGAACATAATAGTGGACCAGTTGGAAACGGGCGCTACGTGTACCCTTCCATGCTCGCCTCACCAGCTGGGACCAGGTCGTCTCCGGGATCTCCCTACCGATGTCCTCTTCCCAGCGGGACTTCAGTGTGGCGAGAGGGACCAACCCCTCGGTAATCAGCCTGCCATAAAGGCAAGTGACCGCCTTCACTGTGCCCGCCGACATCATTACATACTGGCACACCTGGGACAATTGAGGTTCCTCTAGTCCGTTTTGCCAGTGCGCCTGGATCACTCGCACAATGGCCGAGTGCAGCAAAAAGTCGCCCCGGGGGATCCCAAAGCGGTCAATGAGATCCTGAAAGGACAGGAGCACTCCGTCCTCATACAGGTCCCCGACGAGCTGTAAACCCGAATCCTCCCAGTCCGCCAGTCGCGACCAGTCTCCTCCGTGGGGGAGGGCCGTCAGCATCCCCAATGGAATTTCAGGTGCATATGGGGTCCGCAGGTGACCCCTGTTATGAGCCCGATTCCAACAAAGTCGGATAGTCCGCTCCTCCATCGACAGGTCCCGAAGGACCAAACGCTGTTGCAGCGCGATAAAGGAGAGGACGTGCCTGGCCATACCCGTCCCTCTACCGTCTTCCGGGCCTCTGAACTCCCTGGCTATCTCCTGGGTGTATGTTTGGAGCTGCGCCGCTAGGTAATACTTCTCGAAGTCCGGCACAGCGAGCCCCCCCTCGTCCTTCGGCCTCATCAGGGTATTGAGGGCCACTCGCCGCCGGCCCTTGCCCCAAAGGAACCCGACCACCATAGAACGCAAGCGGCGAAACGTAGCCGGCGGGACCCAGATCGGCAAAGTCCGAAAGTAATACAATAATCGGGGGAGCGCCACCATTTTGAGCAGGGCGATGCGTCCTGCCACGGAGAGCGGCAGCGTGGCCCAAAAGTCCAAGCTGCCTCGGAGTGCTCGTATGCAACGGGCAATGTTTCCGTCTAGGAGGTCGGGCTGGTCGTGGTACACAAATACCCCAAGGTATTTAAAGCAGTCGGGTTCCCATCTGATCTCCTTACATAGCGCCGGAGTGGGGACACCCCTACGCATCGGGAAGAGGCAGGTCTTAGACCAGTTCACTTGTAGGCCTGAGACGTCTCCGAACTCCGTAAGCGCTAATTCCGCTCCCCGTAATGCGTCGACCGGATCCTCCAGGAAGAGCAACAGGTCGTCCGCATAGAGCGAGACGTAATGCGGGCCCGCCGCTGTCCATAAGCCCGTATAGTGGGCTCCCGAGCGAAGATGCATCGCTAGTGGCTCCACCGCTAGTGCAAAAAGAAGCGGGGATAAGGAGCACCCTTGCCGTGTGCCACGCTCCACCGGATATCGCGATGATATCAAAGGGCCCGATCTAACCCTGGCTGAAGCGGAAGCGTAGAGAACTGCTGTCCATTTGATAAATCCCTCCCCGAGGCCGAATTTCCGCAATACCGCGCTTAAGTAGTCCCACTCCAGGCTATCAAAAGCCTTCTCCAGGTCCACCGACAAAACTACCGGGGACGGGGCATCCACGAATGGTTCCCCAAGCAAGCGAAACAACCTTCGGATGTTCATGGTCGTATTTCGCCGTGGGATGAAACCGGCTTGGTCCTCGTGCACTAGGGAGCTCATATGTCCTAACAGCCTTGAGGCCAAGACGCTGCTCAATATTTTGTAGTCCACCGTCAGCATTGAGAGGGGGCGGTAGGACCCCGGGTCAGACGAGTCTCGGCCTGGCTTGAGGAGAGGAACCACCAACGCCTCACACATCGAGCCGGGGAGGCGACCCAGCCTCTTCGCCTCCCTGTAGACCACCAGTAAACGAGGGGCCAGGAGGTCAGCATAAGCTGCATAGAACTCCACCGGCAGGCCATCTAGGCCCGGGGTCTTGTTCCTCGCCATCTGTTTGATGGCCCCGCGGATCTCCCCCAAGCCGATGTCAGATCCCAGGGCGTCTGCCACTTCCTGTTCCACTGTGCGGAGTTCCAACGGGCTAAGATAGTTATCAAGCCGGTCTGGGTCACGCGCGGAGCGACTGCGGTATAAACATTCGTAATAATGCCGGAAGCAATTGAGGATCTCCGGTTGGGTGCACACCTCGGTCCCATCCGCCCTGCGCATCCTAGTCGTCGTTTGGGACTGGCGCGTAGGGTTGGCCAACCACGCCAGTAACGCGCTCGATCTGTCGCCCTCCGCTATAGATCGGACCGTGTAGGCCTTATAATCGAAACAGCGGAGCCGTTCGACCTCCACCGCCACCTTCTCCCTCGCCTCTGCCGTTTGTGTTTGCAATTCCGGGTGTCCGGGTCGGCTAATTTCGAGCTCGCGGAGCATTCGGTCCGCTGCGTCTAGGTCAGCCAGGATAACACGCCGCATGCCCACCTTCTTAGAGATACAGTACCCCCTCACCACCGTCTTGAAAGCGTCCCATTCGACCGCCCTAGTACTCGCGGAGCCGCCGTTGGATGCAAAATAATCCGTGATTCTCTCCCCTAGGTCTGCCTTGAAGACACTGTCCTCGAGGATCTCGGGGCGCATCTTCCAGGTGGGTACCGCCGGCGTCCCAGGGAACCAGCGAATGTCCAGCAGGAGGGGGTTATGGTCCGAGATGGTCCGCGATAAATACTCCGATCGGACCGCTGCCGAGACTAATTCGGACGAACCAAGAAAGCCATCCAGTCTGACATGCAGCTCATGAAGGCTCGAAAAGTACGAATAATCTCTAGACGCGGGGTGATGCGCCCTCCAGATGTCCGTCAAACCCCAGCGGGTCTGCCAATCTTGACGGCCCTTAGCCGTCCGCCGGACCGGGGAATCGGGGAGCGGGGGATGCGAGCGGTCTATGTCTACATCTACCACGGAGTTAAAGTCTCCCCCCAGCAGGAGGGGACCGGCGAAAAAGTGGGCCAACGAGCCCGATAACCTGGAAAGGAAGGCAGTCTGGTCCACATTAGGGGCATACACACAGCAAACGTTCAAGTCCCTCCCTCCCAGCGTGCCTGATATGGCCACGAAACGCCCCTCTGGGTCCAACACTGTCCTCGTGACCTGGAAGGGGACTCCTGCCCTGATCCATATTAGCGCCCCCCTGGCATAAGCAGAGTACGCCGTGGAGAAGACCTGCCCTCGCCACCTACGCTGAAGCGCCGCCCCTTCCGCCTTGTTCAGATGCGTTTCCTGCAGCAGCGCCATTTGCACTCCCCTACGCACTAAATAAGCGTGGACCCTGTGACGCCTGGACATAGTGTGAAGCCCCCTCACGTTCCAAGTAATACATTTCAAGTTAGCAACATCAGCCATTGTCCCAGAGTGTTCTTGCACAGTCTCCCCGTCCAGGTCCCCACAAAAAAAAGACATCAATCCTCCCAGCGCTGACGGCGGCCATTTTCCCCAACCAGAACCAAACCCCCCAAAAACCAACAAAACCCCCTCCCAACCACCCCAGAACAGGACCCAAACTGCACCATCTAGATCCCATCCAAACTTCTACGGAGAACAACCCCAAAAACCCCACTAGTCCTACGGTCGCCACCGTAGGAAGGCCTTATGGGCCAGGTGCGGGCTGAGCGGAGGCAGTGGGCCCTCGTCGCCCAGGCCACCAGGACTATAATAAGCCCCCCCCTGTGTCAAAATCTTTCGGGGCAAGAGCAGAAGCCTCCCAACCCTCCCTCTCCCATTGTCAGCAATAAAGAACGGCAGCCGCCTCCCCCCTGCCGGGCCCCCACCCAAAACAAGGCAACCTATCCCATTACCCTTGTCCGTCCAAAAGGTCTTCCACCGATTTCGGTGTGATCACCGGTGTGTGGGTACTGTCTGCCACTGAGTCTTCCGAGTCCGATGGTGCCCCCTGAGCACCCGGGTTTTCTTCCTCCTCTTCGATGTCTTCGCCCCTTGCTCCCGACAGTTCCGACAGAACTTCCAACACTCCCCTCCGCTCAGATGATGTCTCCGCTGTCGAGGGCCCTCCCGTGCGGCCGCGGCGGTTCCTGACCCTTTTAGAGCGCCTCCTTTGTTCCGGCTCCTCCGCCTGATGAGTCGAGGCGTTATAACCATCCTTCCCCGTTCGGTACAGTTCGAGCCAGTCACAGACCTCCTCCGGGGTGTCGAAGAACTGGGTTTTGTCGTCGACAATGATTCGGAGCCTCGCGGGAAATAGGAGTGAATATTGGATGCCCTCACTCCTGAGTTCACGTTTAACCGCCAGGAAGGAGAACCGCTTGCGCTGCGTCTCGTAGGTATAGTCAGGGAAGATATTCACCTGACTGTTTGCAACCTGGAATGGGCCATTGTGTCTGGCGGCATTTAGGATCAGGTCTCTGTCCCGGAAATGGAGCAACCGCGCCACCACCGGCCTCGGGGCTCGTCCCAGCTGTGGGGGCCGCGCTGGAACTCTGTGGGCCCGTTCTAGAGTGTAAAAGGAGGACAGGCCCTCCGGGACCACCGTGTCTCGGAGCCAGGTCTCCAAGTAGCGCACCATATCGCCTTCCTCGATCTTTTCCGGCAGGCCCACTACCCGAATGTTATTCCTCCTGTTTCGGCCTTCCGCATCCTCCGCCCTCCGTTCGAGGGTCTCGATTCGGGACATGGCATCCTTTATCGTCGCAGCCAGGGTTCTCTGCGCCGGTTCGATAGTCTTCACCGTGCTCTCCACCTCCTTGACCCGGTCTGAGAGTTTACCATGGTCTGCCCTAAGGAGGCCTAGGCCAGTCGCCACCTGGGCAATGTCCTGTTGTAGAGCCGACCGAGTTGCCTCTATGGCTTCCAGTACACGGTCGAATTGTTGCTGGAGTGGTGCGCCACCAGGTCGTTTAGGATCTCCATGCTCTTCCTTGTCCTGGGCCTCAGAGTCCGAGGTGGCCTGGCTGGATCCCTTGGCTCCTTTAGGTTTCCCCATGCTGCCAGGGGCTCTCCGCAAAGGTCCCGGAGTAGGCGTCTCCGTGTGCAAGTGTCCAGCACGACTTTCCCGGGATTTCGCCCTCAAGTCCGGAATGGGCGATCTCCTTCTCCAGAGCCTGTGGAGACTCCGCCGTTTCGGCTCACGCCACCGCCACGGCGTCCGAGGGCACCGATAAGGGGGCGGAGACACCCGTCTCCGAGTCGGGCAGGCCCGTTCATCCACTATAGCTCCGGGGCAAGGGCCACCAACTCCCCCGGTCGTCCTGTGGCGCCCGAGTGTCGCGCCATCCATGTAGTCGGGGTGGCCAGGAACTCGCAGCTAGTTGCGGAGTCGCGGTGCAGATCACCGCCTGGACCTGAGGGCACCCGTGCCCGGCGCCCTCTAACGCGTGGGCACCCGCCCGGTCGTCCAATCGAGTATGGTCCCGCTGTGGAGGGTCCGAACCAGCCAATGACTAACGTCTAAGACCACTGAGGCTGGTGAAGCCGGGTGCCGGGCGACATCCGCGAGACCTCCTCAGCTCCGTAGGTTCGTTCAAGGGGACAAAGGGGTCCGGGCGCCATATTGGGTCGCACTCCGTCACTCCGCAAACTTCGGCATTTCTTCAAAGCCACCTCCGTCCAAACTCCACCAGGGCCCTCGGCAGGGTGTCGTCGCCTCGCTCAACCGAATTCGGGGTCTGGGGTGCCCCTCAGCCTCCGATGTTCAGGATAATTTCGGGCTTAGTCCCGGAGCCGAGCTCTCAGGCGACCATCGCCATCGGCGCCCAAGCCACGCCCCCCTTAACCTTGTTGTTGTTGTGTGACAGTCCGTTCACTTTGATCACTTATGTCACGTCCTGCACCGTACTATTCACTTGAGCACCTGAAATACAGTATAAGAATATTTATGTTTATCTATAAAAAAGAAAGAGAAAATAAAAATTTCTACTTGTACCTACAATTCTCGCTCCCTAGCGTTTATTAAATACTCGCTATTGTCACCCCTTGTTCCCTTGGACCTCATTAGGCCTACTCTGAACCATTGTTCCTCAAAAGTATCATTCCACCCCAGGTTCAAATCTATGGGGTTCCCTTGTTTATAAGAAACAGCTTCTTTCCAGTGGCAAGCTAAGGAAGATTTAAGGTCGAAAAACTTAAAAGAGCTACTGAACGCACCAAAAAAGGAGAAACACAAACGGAAAGGGATGTCAAAATGTTTAAACTGCATTCACTGCAATAACGTAATCACTGGCAAAATCCTCACGCATCCTACTAAAGGTTATCCTATTGAACTATGTCACTCCAGCACTTGCGATACCTCTAACTGTATCTATTCAATCAAATGCCCATGTGGCAAAATTTATGTCGGACAAACTGAACGTAAAATTAAAGTCCGCATTACGGAACTCAAAAGTAATATCAGGCTTGCGAACCTTAAATCTTCCTTAGCTTGCCACTGGAAAGAAGCTGGGCATCAAATTTCACAATTAAAATTCATGGTTCTCGAGACTATCTCGCAACGCCAAGACATGGATCCGGTGAAACAAAGATTAAGAGCAGAGTTTTAATGGATCAAATCATTGAACTCTAACCATCCAACTTGTTTAAATGATTGTGTTGAACATTCGTGCTTTTTATGATCCATTATGTAGACAGCATTGACTTTTGAATGACTCTGATCCCCTTGTTACAGCTAAATTCACATGTTGTATCATTTTCTTTAGCAATGCAATTTATTTGGTTCATATCTTACATTCTCATCATTGTGCATTATTGTCTTCATTTTATGTTTCTATGTTTGTGTTTATTGTTTATGCCACATTTGTGTATAACAGCACATCACAATTTGGTGTTCTCTTTGCCAGTAATGCGATGTGCCCGCACTTCCATGTTGTGAAGCCATTACACTCAGGTCACGTGGCGGGGGCTGGTACCAGCTCCTGGTTTCGGATTGGTTCATGATGCGATCACATGACTGCTGTTTAACCAATGTTAGACTCGATTGTAGTAAGGTCTTGATTCGATTGAATCCTTCGAGACGCGGCGGCGTCCGTTTGCTCATAAGTGGTTGAGTGTTGTGATTGTAGATTTTACTTTCATATTTCGTTGCACAGGTATGGTTCGTTTGGTTTTTCACACATGTATTCATTCTTGTTGAGCTATTGCGCACCGATTGGTTCTACATTTTTTGGTGATAGATACCATACTTTTCCTTCAGTACGTCTTTACCCACTCCATTTCACTTCACTCCCTTAAATCCTCTGGTGCACTTCGTGAATATGAGGCATGTGTAGATTGCATGTTACAGCTTACTTGTGATTCCTCAGTTTATTAATATTTTTACATTGTACACAATAGACTAACATGGTCCTGTTTGTCCCTTGTTTCAGACCCCTGACGAATGGTCACTTTTGCATGACCGGAAATGCATTGGGTGAATTGAAAAGGATATTTTTTCACCAACAATGTTACATAAGAATATCAGTATGTATGCAATGAAGTTTTGTTGATACACGACGTCTTAATCTTTATTGGAAATTTCAAAGTTTGCAAATAAATTCATGGATTGTGGATAAGAAACCATGTTGTTTCCAAGTCAATTTTGCGCTCAGCCTCGAGGATAGATGACTCTACCCTCAACACTTGCAATTATTTCGAAAGGCACGACCTGACTTTGTGCGACGACCAGAGCGCAGTTCTTATATTGGCATATTCAATTCTTGTAAAAAAAGTCGCATTTCGAGTGCACAGGGATTACACACTTTCTCAAATTCAAGACACCCCACAGAAAGACTAGGCCCATGCACCACTGAGTACCCCTGTGCATAACGGATGAAAGCATGGCAGACTGGGTGCAGGCCTATGGCACAACAAAGCACACTGCCTGGCTTCAAAAGGGCCCATAGACCCCCACCACATGGCCAGGCCCTGCCTGTACCAGTCCTCAAAATGGCCCCCACCCACATGGACAGGCCCCATCAACACCCCAAAAAATTGAAAAACACACAAAAATCACCACAATCCAATGCCATCCATGCCCTCCATGATGTTTACATTAAAGAGACCCCACAGAAAGACTCAGTCCATGCACCACTGAGTACGCCTGGTAAGCATGGGCGGAAAATCCGTTTCGCTCGCGGATTCTGCGGATTTTCGGGAAATTCGCAATCCGCGAGATTCGCGAATCTCCTGCAAAATCCGCAAATCCGCGAGCAGCGGATTTTGCTCGCACTGCTCGCACTGTTCGCGTGAGTTCGCGGCTTCCCAGTACAACTTCGCGCCCCGCGAATAAGTGCTAAATTGCAGAAATACGATCTTAGCAAAACTGAAACTACTTACCAGGTTCAAAAGTTCAGGCTCATCATTAGTAGCCATTTCCTGTAGTGCTTCCTGAGGGGCCCCTCCAGAGTTCAGTTGCCAGTTGCAACTATTATGTGACCCTGCTCTGAACCTCAGAATAGTTACACATATGCCACAAAGGTCCTGAATTACAGCTAAGGGAGACAAGCAGGAGCCAGGCTGGAAGTTAAAATCCATTAATCAGCCCCTAATTCATTATTGTCAGGTGGGGCAGGGCAGGTGTTGTAACTAATTTTGCAACAATGAAAGCACTTAGCAAGTGCAAAAGATCACTAATCAGGGCGCACTAAGGAAGCAGGTGCCAGCTAAAAAAATATTCTGTGACACATTAATCAGCCCCAAATTAATTCAGGTCACTTGAGGCAGGGAAGGTGTGCTTTGCTTTGCCGAAAATAATGTACACTGGACAACCAGAGGGTGTGGTGATGAAACAGAGGGTGGCATGGGTGGGCCAGAGGGTGGCATGAGTAGTCAGAGAGTGGCAGTGGTGACAGAGAGTGGCAGTGATGAAGAAGAGTGTCCCAAACAGGCTGGACACGTAGAAACAACAAGTTCGCAAAACTTGCGACCCGACAGGTAAGTTCGCAAATTGCGAAATTGTAAAAACCCTCGCGAACTGGCAGAAACACGGGCGAACACAAAAAAAAATCCGCAAATTCGCGGAAATTCGCGGATTTTGCGGATTGCGAGTTCGCAAATCCGCAAAATTCGCGAACGCGAGATTCGCAAAATTCGCCCATGCTTAACGCCTGGGCAAAAGGCCCGAACAACAGCCCAAAAATCGAAAAACATACAAAAATCACCACAATCCAATGCCATTCATGCCCTCAATCATGTTCAAATTCAAGACACCCCACAGAAAGACTAGGCCCATGCACCACTGAGTACCATTGGTCATAATGGATGAAAGCATGCAGACTGGGTGCAGGCCTATGGCACAACAAAGCACACTGCCTGGTTTAAAAATGGCCCCTAGACCCCCACCACATGGCCAGGCCCTGCCTGTACCAGTCCTCAAAATGGCCCCCACCCACATGGACAGGCCCCATCAACACCCCAAAATATAAAAAAAACACACAAAAATCACCACAATCCAATGCCATCCATGCCTTCCATGATGTTTACATTAAAGAGACCCCACAGAAAGACTCAGTCCATGCACCACTGAGTACCCCTGGGCAAAAGGCCCCAACAACAGCCCAAAAATCGAAAAACACACAAAAAAACAAAATCCAATGCCATCCATGCCCTCAGTCATGTTCAAATTCAAGACATCCCACAGAAAGACTAGACCCATGCACCACTGAGTACCCATGGGCATAATGGATGAAAGCATGGCAGACTGGGTGCAGGCCTATGGCACAACAAAGCACACTGTCTAGGCTTCAAAATGGCCCCAAGAATCCCACCACATGGCCAGGCCCTGCCTGTACCAGTCCTCAAAATGGCCCCCACCAACATGGACAGGCCCCATCAACACCCCAAAAAATCGAAAAACACACACAAATCACCACAATCCAATGCCATCCATGCCCTCCATGATGTTTACATTAAAGAGACCCCACAGAAAGACTCAGTCCCTGCACCACTGAGTACCCCTGGGCAAAAGGCCCCAACAACAGCCCAAAAATCGAAAAACACACAAAAATCACCACAATCCAATGCCATCCATGCCCTCAATCATGTTCAAATTCATGACACCCCACAGAAAGACTAGGCCCATGCACCACTGAGTACCCCTGGGCATAACGGATGAAAGCATGGCAGACTGGGTGCAGGCCTATGGCACAACAAAGCACACTGCCTGGCTTCAAAATGGCCCCTAGACCCCCACCACATGTCCAGGTCCTGCCTGTACCAGTCCTCAAAATGGCCCCCACCCACATGGACAGGCCCCATCAACACCCCAAAAAATCAAAAAGCACACAAAAATCACCACAATCCAATGCCATCCATGACCTCCATGATGTTTACATTAAAGAGACCCCACAGAAAGACTCAGTCCATGCACCACTGAGTACCCCTGGGCAAAAGGCCCCAACACCACCCAAAAAAAAAATCGAAAAACACACAAAAATCACCACAATCCAATGCCATCCA
>NC_141691.1:716817299-716819799 GCF_964263255.1 Lissotriton vulgaris
GAAAGCATGGCAGACTGGGTGCAGGCCTATGGCACAACAAAGCACACTGCCTGGCTTCAAAATGGCCCCCAGACCCCCACCACATGGCCAGGCCCTGCCTGTACCAGTCCTCAAAATGGCCCCCAACCACATGGACAGGCTCCATCAACACCCCAAAAACATCAAAAAACACACAAAAATCACCACAATCCAATGCCCTCCATGCCCTCCATAATGTTTACATTAAAGAGACCCCACAGAAAGACTCAGTCCATACACCACTGAGTACCCCTGGGCAAAAGGCCCCAACAACAGCCCAAAAATCGAAAAACACACAATAATCACCACAATCCAATGCCATCCATGCCCTCAATCATGTTCAAATTCAAGACACCACACAGAAAGACTAGGCCCATGCACCACTGAGTACCCCTGGGAATAATGTATGAAAGCATGGCAGACTGGGTGCAGGCCTATTGCACAACAAAGCACAATGCCTGGGTTCGAAATGGCCCCTAGACCCACACCACATGGCCAGGCCATGCCTGTACCAGTCCTCGAAATGGCCCCCACCCACATGGACAGGCCCCATCAACACCCCAAAAAATCCAAAAACACACAAAAATCACCACAATCCAATGCCATCCATGCCCTCCATGATGTTTACATTAAAGAGACCCCACAGAAAGACTCAGTCCATACACCGCTGAGTACCCCTGGGCAAAAGGCCCCGACAACAGCCCAAAAATAAAAAAACACACAAAAATCACCACAATCCAATGCCATCCATGCCCTCAATCATGTTCAAATTCAAGACACCCCACAGAAAGACTAGGCCCATGCACCACTGAGTACCCCTGGGCATAACGGATGAAAGCATGGCTGACTGGGTGCAGGCCTATGGCACAACAAAGCACACTGCCTGGCTTCAATATGGCCCCTAGACCCACACCACATGTCCAGGCCCTGCCTGTACCAGTCCTCAAAATGGCCCCCACCCACATGGACAGGCCGCATCAACACCCCAAAAAATTAAAAAAACACACAAAGATCACCACAATCCAATGCCATCCATGCCCTCCATGATGTTTACATTAAAGAGACCCCACAGAAAGACTCAGTCCATGCACCACTGAGTACCCCTGGGCAAAAGGCCCCAACAACAGCCCAAAAATCGAAAAACACACGCAAATCACCACGATCCAATGCCATCCATGCCCTCAATCATGTTCAAATTCAAGACACCCCACAGAAACACTAGGCCCATGCTCCACTGAGTACCCCTGGGCATAATGGATGAAAGCATGGCATACTGGGTGCAGGGCTATGGCACAACAAAGCACACTGCCTGGCTTCAAAATGACCCCCAGACCCCTACCACATGGCCAGGCCCTGCCTGTACCAGTCCTCAAAATGGCCCCCAACCACATGGACAGGCTCCATCAACACCCCAAAAACATCGAAAAACACACAAAAATCACCACAATCCAATGCCCTCCATGATGTTTACATTAAAGAGACCCCACAGAAAGACTCAGTCCATGCACCACTGAGTACCCCTGGGCAAAAGGCCCCAACAACAGCCCAAAAATCGAAAAATACACAATAAGCACCACAATCCAATGCCATCCATGCCCTCAATCATGTTCAAATTCAAGACACCACACAGAAAGACTAGGCCCATGCACCACTGAGTACCCCTGGGAATCATGGATGAAAGCATGGCAGACTGGGTGCAGGCCTATTGCACAACAAAGCACAATGCCTGGCTTCAAAATGGCCCCTAGACCCCCACCACATGGCCAGGCCCTGCCTGTACCAGTCCTCAAAATGGCCCCCACTCACATGGACAGGCCCCATCAACACCCCAAAAAATCAAAAAACACACAAAAATCACCACAATCCAATGCCATCCATGCCCTCCATGATGTTTACATTAAAGAGACCCCACAGAAAGACTCAGTCCATGCACCTCTGAGTACCCCTGGGCAAAAGGCCCGACAACAGCCCAAAAATCGAAAAACACACAAAAATCACCACAATCCAATGCCATCCATGCCCTCAATCATGTTCAAATTCAAGACACCCCACAGAAAGACCAGGCCCATGCACCACTGAGTACCCCTGGGCATAACGGATGAAAGCATGGCAGACTGGGTGCTGGCCTATGGCAAAACAAAGCACACTGCCTGGCTTCAAAATGGCCCCTAGACCCCCACCACATGTCCAGGCCCTGCCTGTACCAGTCCTCAAAATGGCCCCCACCCACATGGACAGGCCCCACCAACACCCCAAAAAATAAAAAAAACACACAAAAATCACCACAATCCAATGCCATCCATGCCCTCCATGATGTTTACATTAAAGAGACCCCACAGAAAGACTCAGTCCATGCACCACTGAGTACCCCTGGGCAAAAGGCCCCAACAACAGCCCAAAAATCGAAAAACACACGCAAATCACTACAATCCAATGCCTTCCATGCCCTCAATCATGTTCAAATTCAAGACACCCCACAGAA
>NC_141691.1:716824799-716897299 GCF_964263255.1 Lissotriton vulgaris
CAAAATGGCCCCCACCCACATGGACAGGCCCCATCAACACCCCAGAAAAGTCGAAAAACACACAAAAATCACCACAATCCAATGCCATCCATGCCCTCCATGATGTTTACATTAAAGAGACCCCACAGAAAGACTCAGTCCATGCACCACTGAGTACCCCTGGGCAAAAGGTCCCAACAACAGCCCAAAAATCAAAAAACACACAAAAATCACTACAATCCAATGCCATCCATGCCCTCAATAATGTTCAAATTCAAGACACCCCACAGAAAACTAGGCCCATGCACCACTGAGTACCCCTGGGCATAATGGATGAAAGCATGGCAGACTGGGTGCAGGCCTATGGCACAACAAAGCACACTGCCTGGCTTCAAAATGGCCCCTAGACCCCCACCACATAGCCAGGCCCTGCCTGTACCAGTCCACAAAATGGCCCCCACCCACATGGACAGGCCCCATCAACACCCCAGAAAAGTCGAAAAACACACAAAAATCACCACAATCCAATGCCCTCCATGATGTTTACATTAAAGAGACCCCACAGAAAGACTCAGTCCATGCACCACTGAGTACCCCTGGGCAAAAGGTCCCAACAACAGCCCAAAAATCGAAAAACACACAAAAATCACCACAATCCAATGCCATCCATGCCCTCACTAATGTTCAAATTCAAGACACCCCACAGAAACACTAGGCCCATGCACCACTGAGTACCCCTGGGCATAATGGATGAAAGCATGGCAGACTGGGTGCAGGCCTATGGCACAACAAAGCACACTGCTTCAAAATGGCCCCCAGACCCCCACCACATGGCCAGGCCCTGCCTGTACCAGTCCTCAAAATGGCCCCCAACCGCATGGACAGGCTCCATCAACACCCCAAAAACATCGAAAAACACACAAAAATCACCACAATCCAATGCCCTCCATGCCCTCCATGATGTTTACATTAAAGAGACCCAACAGAAAGACTCAGTCCATGCACCACTGAGTACCCCTGGGCAAAAGGCCCCAACAGCAGCCCAAAATCGAAAAACACACAATAATCACCACAATACAATGCCATACATGCCCTCAATCATGTTCAAATTCAAGACACCACACAGAAAGACTAGGCCCATGCACCACTGAGTACCCCTGGGAATAATAGATTAAAACATGGCAGACTGGGTGCAGGCCTATTGCACAACAAAGCACAATGCCTGCCTTCAAAATGGCCCCTAGACCCCCACCACATGGCCAGGCCATGCCTGTACCAGTCCTCAAAATGGCCCCCACCCACATGGACAGGCCCCATCAACACCCCAA
Source organism: Lissotriton vulgaris (assembly GCF_964263255.1). NCBI lineage: Eukaryota > Metazoa > Chordata > Amphibia > Caudata > Salamandridae > Lissotriton > Lissotriton vulgaris. The sequence continues at coordinate 716,826,107 of NC_141691.1, forward strand.
AAAAACGAAAAACACACAAAAATCACCACAATCCAATGCCATCCATGCCCTCCATGATGTTTAGATTAAGGAGACCCCACAGAAAGACTCAGTCCATACACCGCTGAGTACCCCTGGGCAAAAGGCCCAGACAACAGCCCAAAATTTAAAAAACACACAAAAATCACCACAATCCAATGCCATCCATGCCCTAAATCATGTTCAAATTCAAGACACCCCAAGAAAGACTAGGCCCATGCACCACTGAGTACCCCTGGGCATAACGGATGAAAGCATGGCAGACTGGGTGCAGGCCTATGGCACAACAAAGCACACTGCCTGGCTTCAATATGGCCCCTAGACCCACACCACATGTCCAGGCCCTGCCTGTACCAGTCCTCAAAATGGCCCCCACCCACATGGACAGGCCGCATCAACACCCCAAAAAATTAAAAAACACACAAAGATCACCACAATCCAATGCCATCCATGCCCTCCATGATGTTTACATTAAAGACACCCCACAGAAAGACTCAGTCCATGCACCACTGAGTACCCCTGGGCAAAAGGTCCCAACAACAGCCCAAAAATCGAAAAACACACGCAAATCACCACAATCCAATGCCATCCATGCCCTCAATCATGTTCAAATTCAAGACACCCCACAGAAACACTAGGCCCATGCACCACTGAGTACCCCTGGGCATAATGGATGAAAGAATGGCAGACTGGGTGCAGGCCTATGGCACAACAATGCACACTGCCTGGCTTCAAAATGGCCCCCAGACCCCCACCACATGGCCAGGCCCTGCCTGTACCAGTCCTCAAAATGGCCCCCAACCACATGGACAGGCTCCATCAACACCCCAAAAACATCGAAAAACTCACAAAAATCACCACAATCCAATGCCCTCCATGCCCTCCATGATGTTTACAATAAAGAGACCCCACAGAAAGACTCAGTCCATGCACCACTGAGTACCCCTGGGCAAAAGGCCCCAACAACAGCCCAAAAATCGAAAAACACACAATAAGCACCACATCCAATGCCATCCATGCCCTCAATCATGTTCAAATTCAAGACACCACACAGAAAGACTAGGCCCATGCACCACTGAGTACCCCTGGGAATAATGGAGAAAGCATGGCAGACTGGGTGCAGGCCTATGGCACAACAAAGCACACTGCCTGGCTTCAAAATGGCCCCTAGACCCCCACCACATGGCCAGGCCCTGCCGGTACCAGTCCTCAAAATGGCCCCCACTCACATGGAGAGGCCACATCAACACCCCAAAAAATCGAAAAACACACAGAAATCACCACAATCCAATGCCATCCATGCCCTCCATGATGTTTACATTAAAGAGACCCCACAGAAAGACTCGGTCCATGCACCTCTGAGTACCCCTGGGCAAAAGGCCCCGACAACAGCCCAAAAATCGAAAAACACACAAAAATCACCACAATCCAATGCCATCCATGCCCTCAATCATGTTCAAATTCAAGACACCCCACAGCAAGACCAGGCCCATGCACCACTGAGTACCCCTGGGCATAACGGATGAAAGCATGACAGACTGGGTGCTGGTCTATGGCACAACAAAGCACACTGCCTGGCTTCAAAATGGCCCATAGACCCCCACCACATGTCCAGGCCCTGCCTGTACCAGTCCTCAAAATTGCCCCCACCCACATGGACAGACCCCATCAACACCCCAAAAAATAAAAAAACACACAAAAATCACCACAATCCAATGCCATCCATGCCCTCCATGATGTTTACATTAAAGAGACCCCACAGAAAGACTCAGTCCATGCACCACTGAGTACCCCTGGGCAAAAGGCCCCAACAACAGCCCAAAAATCGAAAAACACACGCAAATCACCACAATCCAATGCCTTCCATGCCCTCAATCATGTTCAAATTCAAGACACCCCACAGAAGGCCTAGGCCCATGCACCACTGAGTACCCCTGGGCATAATGGATGAAAGCATGACAGACTGGGTGCAGGCCTATGGCACAAAAAAGCACACTGCCTGGCTTCAAAATGGCCCCTAGACCCCCACCACATGGCCAGGCCCTGCCTGTACCAGTCCTCAAAACGGCCCCCACCCACATGGACAGGCCCCATCAACACCCAAAAAAATCGAAAAACACACAACAATCACCACAATCCAATGCCATCCATGCCCTCCATGATGTTTACATTAAAGAAACCCCACAGAAAGACTCAGTCCATGCACCACTGAGTACCTCTGGGCAAAAGGCCCCAACAACAGCCCAGAAATCGAAAAACACACAAAAATCACCACAACCCAATGCCATCCATGCCCTCAATCATGTTCAAATTCAAGACACCCCACAGAAGGACTAGGCCCATGCTCCACTGAGTACCCCTGGGCATAATGGATGAAAGCATGGCAGACTGGTGCAGGCCTATGGCACAACAAAGCACACTGCCTGGCTTCAAAATGGCCCCTAGACCCCCACCACATAGCCAGGCCCTGCCTGTACCAGTCCACAAAATGGCCCCCACCCACATAGACAGGCCCCATCAACACCCCAGAAAAGTCGAAAAACACACAAAAATCACCACAATCCAATGCCATCCATGCCCTCCATGATGTTTACATTAAAGAGACCCCACAGAAAGACTCAGTCCATGCACCACTGAGTACCCCTGGGCAAAAGGTCCCAACAACAGCCCAAAAATCGAAAAACACACAAAAATCACCACAATCCAATGCCATCCATGCCCTCAATAATGTTCAAATTCAAGACACCCCACAGAAACACTAGGCCCATGCACCACTGAGTACCCCTGGGCATATTGAATGAAAGCATGGCAGACTGGGTGCAGGCCTATGGCACAACAAAGCACACTGCCTGGCTTCAAAATGGCCCCCAGACCCCCACCACATGGCCAGGCCCTGCCTGTACCAGTCCTCAAAATGGCCCCCAACCGCATGGACAGGCTCCATCAACACCCCAAAAACATCGAAAAACACACAAAAATCACCACAATCCAATGCCCTCCATGCCCTCCATGATGTTTACATTAAAGAGACCCCACAGAAAGACTCAGTCCATGCACCACTGAGTACCCCTGGGCAAAAGGCCCCAAAAACAGCCCAAAAATCGAAAAACACACGCAAATCACCACAATCCAATGCCATCCATGCCCTCAATCATGTTCAAATTCAAGACACCCCACAGAAACACTAGGCCCATGCACCACTGAGTACCCCTGGGAATAATGGATGAAAGCATGGCAGACTGGCTGCAGGCCTATTGCACAACAAAGCACACTGCCTGGCTTCAAAATGGCCCCTAGACCCCCACCACATGGCCAGGCCATGCCTGTACCAGTCCTCAAAATGGCCCCCACCCACATGGACAGGCCCCATCAACACCCCAAAAAATCGAAAAACACACAAAAATCACCACAATCCAATGCCAGCCATGCCCTCCATGATGTTTAGATTAAGGAGACCCCACAGAAAGACTCAGTCCATGCACCGCTGAGTACCCCTGGGCAAATGGCCCCGACAACAGCCCAAAAATCGAAAAACACACGCAAATCACCACAATCCAATGCCTTCGATGCCCTCAATCATGTTCGAATTCAAGACACCCCACAGAAGGCCTAGGCCCATGCACCACTGAGTACCCCTGGGCATAATGGATGAAAGCATGGCAGACTGGGTGCAGGCCTATGGCACAAAAAAGCACACTGCCTGGCTTCAAAATGGCCCCCAGACCCCCACCACATGGCCAGGCCCTGCCTGTACCAGTCCTCAAAATGGCCCCCACCCACATGGAGAGGCCCCATCAACACCCAAAAAAATCGAAAAACACACAACAATCACCACAATCTAATGCCATCCATGCCCTCCATGATGTTTACATTAAAGAGACCCCACAGAAAGACTCAGTCCATGCACCACTGAGTACCCTTGGGCAAAAGGCCCCAACACCACCCAAAAAAATTGAAAAGCACACAAAAATCACCACAATCCAATGCCATCCATGCCCTAAATGATGTTGAAATTCAACAAAGCAGTTGTATCATGCACCCATAACTAACCCTGTTCCTACTGGATACTGTGGCTACCCACAATATATTTTATTTAATGTTCTGAAAAAGTTCCAAAATTGTAGTTGCAGCAACTGTAATGCCCCAAACAAACAACATCAACTTACTTGTGAAATTTCTAATCCAAAAGTGATCCAAAGAAAGTCAAACAGGCCTCAAATCCAAATATCCAGCAGCATCCACATAAAGTTATCCTTCAAGGTCAAGATCCAATTCAAAGTTACCAGGACATGAACAAAGCACTGGGAGGAGCCTGCTGGACAAGAACAGGAAGTTGGAGACTGTGGGGCACTTCCTTCCTCCTATCCCCCCCCCAAAATGGACTCCTTGCAAAAAAAAGTGCGGGTAAATGTCAACCTGAGGAGTTATTCTGATAAAAATCATCATTTTCAGAAGGTTTATGCTGCCTGCTGGTGGATTTCTTTTACAGAATTGCGAATTTTGCAATTTCGCGAGTGCGAGATTTTAGCTGCCCGCCGCTTCTACGTGTTTGCAATTGTTTACTCCCGCGATGCGTGATCACGAGCCTTTATGACGTACTCGCGTTGACAAACTCTCGCTGTGCAAGGTAGCGGGCGCGATGACGAAATCGCGGTCGACAAACTCCTGCGAGATCACGCAGCCAGATCCAAAATGGCGCAGCACACGCAAACATGGAGAAAAACAACTCTTCAAACTCTGAATGACGGTAAGTGAACGCCGCGCGCCGCAATATTGTATTTTTTAAGCGCGACCAAGCAAAAAAATCTGCTGCGGCAAATTCACGAGAATTCGCGGATTGAGTATGGTTGCAAAGCTGAAACTTAAAGGAATTGACGGAAGGGCACCACCAGGAGTGGAGCCTGTGGCTTAATTTGACTCAACACTGGAAAACTCACCCGTCCCGGACATGGAAAGGATAGACAGATTGCTAGCTCTTTCTCGATTCTGTGGGTCCTGGTGCATGGCCGTTCTTAGTTGGTGGAGCGATTTGTCTAGTTAATTCCGATAACAAACGAGACTTCTTCCATGCTAACTAGTTACGCGACCCCCAGTGGTCAGTGTCCAACTTCTTAGAGGGACAAGTGGTGTTCAGCCACACGAGATCGAGCAATGACAGGTCTGTGATGCCCTTAGATGTCCGGGCCCACCCAGCTCAGTACGAGAGGAACCGCAGGTTCAGACATTTGGTGTATATGCTTGGCTGAGGAGCCAATGGGGCGAAGCTACCATCTGTGGGATTATGACTGAACGCCTATAAGTCAGAATACCCCCTAAACCGTATCAATACCTCAGTGCCGTGGAGCCTCGGTTGGCCTGGGATAGCCGGCCTCTCTTGGGGGGCCGGTGCGTAGAGCCGCTCGCTTGGGGACCGGAGTGCGGACGGAAGGGGGCCGCCTCCATCACCCTTAGTGCACCGCATATTCGTGGGACACCCGGTGCAGAATCATTCGTAGACGACCTGATTCTGGGTCAGGGTTTCGTAAGTAGCAGAGCAGCTACCTCGCTGCGATCTATTGAAAGTCATCCTCTGAGCCAAGCTTTTGTCTCTCCGTGCGTGGGGGCCCGCGGACGCCTCCCTCCACCACATCCAGGGGTGGGTCCCTCTGCCGCCAGGCCAGCGGGAGGGACGCGGAGGGGGTAACACGGGTCTGTGGGAGGCTGCCTCCACCACATCCCCCTCCTGTCCCTGCCCCACCGGGGTGCAGGGATGGGGGCCACCATCCCTTGCGGGTCAGCAGGGTGACCAGATGGCCCACTGCTCCCGGGCAGGGAGTGAGGAGCAGCCACTCGGGGGAAGGAAGCTCCAGAGCTTCTACCTTGGTGCACCTGGACCACCTTGCCGGACTGCAAGGGCGACTGGGAATGACAGCCTCCCAGGCCATCTGGGCGCTGGGTCGTCCCAGGCCATCTGGTCACCTGGCTGTGTGACCAGATGGCCCTGCAGGCAGGGTGACCAGATGGCCCTGTGGGCTGGGTGACCAGATGGCCCTGCTTGCTGGGTGACCAGATGGCCCTGCGGGCTGGCCGCTGGGCTAACTCCAACTTTTGTCCCTCCCCAGTGTTCTGTAAGCCTTATAGTCGAGAAAAATGGGGTCCCCGGGCAGGCAGTCAGGAGAGTGGCCGTGGCCTGGGCTTAACCCTCCTTGGGTCCAGCCAAGGGTCCGTGCGCTGGGGACGGGGCTTCCAGGGAGGCTCTTCCCGGCCTGGCTAGGGTTCGGAAGGTGGGACCGGGCCCAGGGCTTGAGCTCCGTCCATCCGGCCCCGGGGTGGGTGAACCCCCCCATCCTGCAAGCCATCAAAGGGACCGGGCGCTGGGGACGGGGCTCCACCGGGGCCCGGTGAGGCTCTCCCCGGCCTGGCTAGGGTTCAGAAGGTGGGACTGGGCCCGGGGCTTGAGCTCTGTCCGGTTGGGCCTGGGGTGCGTGAGCCCCCGTCCTGTAAGCCATCAGAGAGTCCGGTCGCTGGGGACGGGCCTTCACCGGGGCCCGGGGAGGCTCTCCCCGGCCTGGCTAGGGTTCGGTAGCTGGGACCGGGCCCGGGGCTTGAGCTCCGTCCTGCCGGCACCGGGGTGTGTGAGTCCCCTGTCCTGCAAGCCATCAGAGTGTCTGGGCGCTGGGGACGGGGCTCCACCGGGGCCCGGGGAGCGCTCCCCGGCCTTACTAGGGTTCAGAAGCTGGGACCGGGCCTGGGGCTTGAGCTCCATCCGGCTGGCCCCAGGGTGCGTGAGCCCCCCGTCCTTCAAGCCATTAGAGGGCCTGGGTGCTGGGGACGGGGCTCCACCAGGGCCCAGGGAGGCTCTCCCAGGCCTGGCTAGGGTTCGGAAGCTGGGACCGGGCCCGGGGCTTGAGCTCCATCCGTCCGGCCCCGGGGCTGCGTGAGACCCCCCCATCCTGCAAGCCATCAGAGGGTCCGGGCGCTGGGGACGGGGCTCCATTGGGCAGGCGGGAGCCCTCCAGTGGAGGCTCGGGGCAGGCAGATTGACGTCATTTTGGTCCTGGCCATCTGGTCGTCCCCTCTCACCTCGGCCATCTGGTCGCGCCCAATGCTTTCCTATGGCGCAACCAGATGGCCGGGCTTCCCTGGAAGTCCCGATGAGGTGCCATTCGCCTCCTGGATCCCAGGCAGGGCTCCAGGAGGTCAGGCACGTTTGCGCCCTGGGTCACCTCTGTCACCTCGAGTGCACGTATTACAAAAAAGGGGGGTAGTTTTCCTCCGGTTTACTAGGGGCAAGGGTATGCCCGGACACCCTCCTGGGGCTGGTGGTTCCCTGCCGGAGACCAGATGGGCTGTGTTCCCGGGCAACACCTCCCAGGCATCCGGGGCTCCCTCCTCTGGCCCACAGCGTGGCAAAGTACCCAGGACGGGCTCCATGGGTCCCGGACCCTGCAACCCTGGAGCCCCGGAGCCCTGCAGCTCTGGGGCCCTGCAGCCCCAGAGCCCTGCAGCCCCGCAGCGCTGCAGCCCCGGAGCCCCGGAGCCCCGGAGCCCTGCAGTCCCTGGAGCCCTGCAGCCCCGGAGCCCCAGAGACCCGCAGCCCTGCAGCCCCGGAACGTGGGCAAGCGGGAGCCCTACCACGAAGGCCTCGGGATGGGCAGATGGGGAGTCCTTTCGGTCCCGGCCATCTGGTCGCCCCTCTCCCCTCGGTTATCTGGTCACCCACAATGCTTTCTTATAGGGCGACCAGATGGCAGGACTTCCCTGGAAGTCCCGATGAGGTGCTATTCGCCTCCCGGGGAGGTCGGGCACGTTCGCGCCTAGGGTCCCCTGAGCCTCGCGGTGTGCACTTGTTCCCAGAAAGAGGGGTAGCCTTCCTCCGGATTACTAGGGACAAGGTACTCTGGGACCCCTCTCAGCCTAGCGGTCCTCAGCTGGCAGCTGGACGGGCCAGGATGCCCTCCAGCCCCGGGTCCGTCCCTGGGTCTGCCGCGTGGCAGGATGCCCTGGATAGGGTCTGGGAGGGCCCGGGCCTGGGGTCCCCGTCCCCCCCAGCCTGCCCCACTTCCCGGGACAGCGGGGGTTCCATTGTGCCCGGAGAGCCTGGCTGGGTTCAGGAGCTCCAGCCGGGGCTCCGTCCTGGGTCCTGCCACATGGCAAGGTGCCCTGGATAGGGTCTGGGAGGGCCCGGGCATGGGGTCCCCATCCCCCCCGGCCTGCCCCACTTCCCGGGACAGCGGTGGTTCCATTGTGCCCGGAGAGCCTGGCTGGGTTCAGGAGCTCCAGCCGGGGCTCCGTCCTGGGTCCTGCCACGTGGCAAGGTGCCGTGACAGGGGGCCCGGGGAGGCTTCTGCGCTTCTGTGCCGGGAAACCCGAGCGGGGTCCAGGGGCCAGCTGGGCCCCGGGTGGGGTGCTCCAGCCCAGGGCCCTGTCCCCCGGCCTAGGGCCCTGTCCCCCGGCCGCCGCACTGCCAAAGGCCCAGGACAGGGTTCAGTGGTGCCCACGGAGCCTCCCCATGCTTGGCTGGGTTCTAGAGCTCCGTCCGGTGGCCCTGAGGGCCCCTGGGAGGGTGGCCTCCCCACCTGGGGGTCCGTCCTGGGTCCTGCTGCGTGGCAGGGTGCCTATGACGGGGTCCGGAGGGCCCGGGGTAGGCTTCCCCTGTGCCTCCGGGCCTGGGAGCCCTGGCTGGGTCCAGGGGCCCTTCCAGGCCCCGGGTTGCATGTTGGGCCCCCGGCCTGCCCCATTGCCAAAGGCCCAGGACGGGCGTTCCGTGGTGCCCCCCCTTGCTTTTCTGGCTTCAGGAGCCCCATCCGGGGCCCCTGAGGGCCCCGGGGAGGGTGGCCACCCCACCGGGGCTCCGTCCTGGGTCCTGCGGCGCGGCAGGATGCCCGGGACAGGGTCCGCAGGGTCCAGGCGGCTTCCCTTTCGTGCCCGGCCATCTGGTCGCCCAGATCCCCTCGGCCATCTGGTTGCCCGGATCCCCCTTTGGTTTATCACAGCACCCTCTGGTTTACCACTACCACCCTCTTGTTCACCTCTGTAGATTATGGGGGGAAAGCAAAGCACACCTTCCCAGCCTCAACTGAGATGAATTAATTTGGGGCTGGTTAATGTGTCACTGAATTTGTGCTTCAAGGCTGGTACCTGCTTCCTTAGCTGTAAGACCTTCCTGTTTCAGTTATTTTTTTTACAGGAGCATTGTGCCATACTTGTAACTATTCTCTGACCCTGCTTTGAGGGTCAGAGCAGGGTCAGAGAATAGTTGAAAGTAGGCAACTGAACTCTGGAGGGGTCCCTCAGGAAGCACTACAGGGAATGGTTACAAATTAGCTTGAACTTTTGCACCTGGTAAGTGCTTTCAGTTTTCCAAAATTTGTTTTTCTGTCATTTCACGAGATTCGCGGGACACGAAATCGTGCAAAATCGATCTTGCAATCGGCAAATTCGTTCAAATTTGCTGATTTCTGGGGGTTTTTTTTGCGTGTTCGGGCGGTTTTTTACTTATTCGCGGACCGCTTGCAGTGCACCGACCCCGAGGTTGCCCATGCGGTCATGTACGGGTGCGGCCATCTTGTTTGCGTGACGTGTTTCCGTTTCCGGGCGCTCGTTGAATGCTCGCGTCGTATGTGGCGCAAGATTACGTATTTGTGGGCGTTTTTGCGTGCTCGCGGGGGAAATATCGCGCACACTTACCCACGCGGTCCTCCATGGGCGCGGCCATCTTGTTTTTCATTCACTGCTATGGTTTTGGGCATGCTACCTTTCTATCCACCTTACATCTTTGTAATCCTATGTTTTTCTGAACTTTTTTTTTTTTTTTTGCTTATTATCTCTCTCTTCAATTTCCTACATCTATATTTTGTGTTTTTTTTAACTTTAACTTTTTGTTACTTTATTACCTACTTTATTTCTTTCGATCTCTCTCTTATTTGTTTCACACCTATTCTTCTTTCCTTCTTCTTGTGCCCAGGACCATGGCTAAGGGAGGCGACAATGGCAAGGGGAAGGGCCCAGCACCACGTACCCGGCTCCCTTGCGGGTGTTGGAGGGGGGAGGAAGTGCAGCCAGGGAGATCTTCTCTGCGGTGGAGGTGGCCACCTTGATGGTTTTTGTGCAAGTCCACCTCCCTAAGACCGTGGCTGCAGGTGGGCGGATTGCTTCCGGTTACATCCTCCGGGAGCATTGCCAGCTGTGGGAGAAGGTGTGCCGGCGCATGTATAAGGAGTCTGGGGTGCGGCGCACCTACCACCAAGTGACGCACCGGTGGAGTGACAATTTGGACCGGGAGCATGACATGATCGACCTGCTCGGTGTGGAGATCCCTGGCCTTGGTAAGTAGCTATATCAAAACTACTTTTTTTTCTTCTGCTCTGTTATATTGCTAATCTATTTTTTTCCTGAAGAGTACGAATGCTGCTGATTAGATTACATTGCAGGAAATTAATGTTTAAATAGCTTCTGTCATTGCAGGTGCTCGCCTGGTTATTGGCGTTGCTACTATGTTTACTTGTTTGCAACTTTTTAGTCATTTGAGAGCATTACTACGTAAGGCTAGAGACAGTAGACTAAAGTCTAGTCCTTCTTTGTACTCCTGCTGCTGCCACTTTGAAGAGATAGTGGTGGATTGATTTGTTGAGTATATCATTTATTACTTGTTATAGGACATTTGTTAGTGGTCTGCAATCATGATGACGGAATGCGTCTGTCACGCAACGTCTCGTGCTGCTGAGTGATGGCAGTGGTAGTAGAACCTTTTTGTTGTTGATGTAGTTAGTGAATTACATAACTTTCCTATTAGACGGTCTGCGAATCCTGCAATACTGTACTACTATCCTCCTAGTTGACCAATTCAGATGCAATTGATGTTAATTTGTTTCCCCGACATAATTTTAGATTGAGTACAAATAAATCAAATATTTCCCAAAAAACAATCATCCATGTTGTGTTTCTTTATTTCATGATCACCAGCAACTCCCAGGGGCAAGGCGCCGGCGGCGACACAGACTTTGGTAGCAGAAGTTGGACAGGAGCAGTCCCTTGCAGACTCTTCTGCTGGCCCCAGTACGTTGTTTTATTGTTATATTAATACTTATACTTCCCTAACTTTTACAGCTCCTATTCATTATAAACTGGTTCCTAATAATTCTATGTTTTACAAAAAAGTCTTTGATCTTCTTCTAATGTAGACTACTTTCTACATTCTTATCCTGTCTCTACCATCACTCTCTGTGCTACTACTATTTACAATTATGAGCAGGTCTGTGTAGGTAGCTAAGCCCATTCGGCAAATGGTGTGAAACAAAACTCTGATACAGCAATAGCTCTAGGCACTGAGTGCAGTCCTCTGGGTTGCCCTTGCTGTCTATTCCAGTCTTCTTAATGTAAGTGCTTTGACAATTTCCAACAACAAAATGTCATTGTTTACACCAAGTAAATGGTAGCAGTTGCCTTTTTGATTTGAGAGGAGCACATCCCATACCACTAGTGTTTCAGGGACTATTCTGCACATAAAGAAGTAAGGACAAGATAAATAGGACATTGTTGATGATAGGTGCAGTTCGACTTTCGACATACCTCAGTCCGAACAGAAGTTTAACCCCCAATCCCCTGACCGACTATCTAGAATGTCTGACCAATGATTTTACGACCCAGAAGAACAGAAGAAGACTACCTCCGAGTCCCGGCCTATCTGAGTCACTGAAACATGACTGCGAAGTGCAGTAGTTCAAACCTTTCCGCTCACTCACTCACTCATAACCAAAAATCACACCGTGTTTGTTACTTTTAAAGTTTTATTTTCAATTAAGAAATGAAAACATTATTTCTTTATTTTTAATAGCGTAGTATTCTGATGGATGAAGATGACATTAAAGTTTAGACAACATTCCCATGAATGAAATTAGTATGACTCAAACTTAATAATTGTTAACAGACACATGAAATTATTAGAATAACTGTGCGGGAGCCCCCACCTTCTTTAAAGTACTTAAAGTACTGCTGGTGATGACTTAGTAGTAGTTGGTGAATCGTCTGGCAGAAGGGCAATGGAATCTTCTTTCTGTAATGAGAAAAATGGTGCACGTTAAGCAAGCATTCATCAGTTGTCATAAGAAGAAGTGTAGCATTTAATGGAATAAACATATAAAAGTTTAACAGCCTCCCCAAAACCGTTACTTTTTTTCAATCCCAGTAATAAAAAATTTGTTATGTAACATTTTCTTCCATTACGAGACAAAATAGGGGGTTGTGTATGGCATCTGAAAATATGACATGTTTTTCCTAGACGTCACAACATCTGATGCGGCACAGATAACCACCAGTGCCGGGGCCAGCAGTGTGGAGGGTCCACTCTGGATGCGGCAGCGCCAACAGGAGGAGCTGGGGGGGAAGACTCAGCGGCGGCGGACGGTGGTGTGTTATTATACTTCTTACTTATAGAATTTTTTTTGAGTAGGCTCGCAAAGGAGTGTATGATGTACTGTACAGTAGTACACAGTACACTAGTATAAGTACACTGTACTGTCAAGAACATTTACTAATTTAGAACTACTTTTTGGGCTATCACGGAGAAGACAGTCAACCTTGACTTTTAAAAGCATTAGCAGCGGTACATCTCTGGTAACCAATGGCCACATCTATTTCACTTCAACTCAGCTGGCAAATTTTTATTGTGAAGCCAAGTCATATCAGATGTAGTTTAGGGATGTGAAGAACGAAAAGTTAAAGAAGGGTGAAACGAAGGACGAGGGAGTCTTAATATTTAGGACTGTACAGAATGGTTTATTTTTTAATGCAATTCAACATAAGAAAGAAGACGGCGGTTTCAAAAATATTATGAAAAGGGTGTTAGTTGGTTGTTGACAAAAATACATTTTGGTACATTAGAGACATTAAGAAGCATCATAGACGTACGTTGGAAGCCTGGATGTTATCTTCTTATCCTCCTCTTCGATAGCAGAGGTGTATGATGTAGTAGAGCAGGCGCTGAGTGGTTGCAGTATGGCCAGTGGCAGTGCCACCCATATGGAAAAGTAAGACATTCCTATCCCCACCTGCATGTACTGCTTAAAGTACTGCGAGTCTGCATCATCGTGGCCTGTGTCTGTATTTCTTGGGTGAAAGTTGAGTGAGCTGCCATTATGGCGGCTACCACAACTTCATGTACAAGTAATTTATTTTGCAAATCAAGAGAAAAAAAGTAAAAAAGGCCTCTTTTTAGTACTCTCTGACTATGTATGTAGTAGTGAGTCCACCTATAGTGCTGCTAGTGGAATTCCTGAAACGCACAGTGTCACATGCTTACAAAGACGGCGGAAAGATACATGCCAAAATGTTATACTGTGTTTGCTACTTGCTGGTGTTACTGAGTGTCAACCTTCCGTTGAATTATTTTGACTTTACGTTAAAGACTATTGGCTATAGTATTTTTCTTTCTTTATTCATAGAGGCTACGCCCAAAAAGCTCACCCCTAAGGAGATGGCTGTCCGGGCCAGGGCCCGTAAGCTGGAGGCTATTTGTGCCGAGTATCGGCGGTTGTGGGCTTGGGAGCATGAGGAGACATCAACATCCTCCGCCACTGCCCCCGGGTCCACCAGCCAGAAGCCTCCAGCGAAACGTTTTTGTTAGTTTAAAAGTTTTATTTTCAATTAAGAAATGAAAACATTATTTCTTTATTTTTAATAGCGTAGTATTCTGATGGATGAAGATGACATTAAATTTTAAACAACATTCCCATGAATGAAATTAGTATGACTCAAACTTAATAATAGTTAACAGACACATGAAATTATTAGAATAACTGTGCGGGAGCCCCCACCTTCTTTAAAGTACTTAAAGTACTGCTGGTGATGACTTAGTAGTAGTTGGTGAATCGTCTGGCAGAAGGGCAATGGAATCTTCTTTCTGTAATGAGAAAAATGGTGCACGTTAAGCAAGCATTCATCAGTTGTCATAAGAAGAAGTGTAGCATTTAATGGAATAAGCATAAAAAGGTTAACAGCTTCCCCAAAACCGTTACTTTTTTTCAATTCCAGTAATAATAAATGTGTTATGTAACATTTTCTTCCATTACGAGACAAAATAGGGGGTTGTGTATGGCATCTGAAAATAAGACATGTTTTTCCTAGACGTCACAACATCTGATGCGGCACAGATGACCACCAGTGCTGGGGCCAGCAGTGCGGAGGGGTCCACTCTGGATGAGGCGGCGCCAACAGGAGGAGCTTGGGGGGAAGACTCAGCGGCGGCGAATGGTGGTAAGTTATTATACTCCTTACTTATTGAATTTATTTTTAGTAGGCTCACAAAGGAGTGTATGATGTACTGTACAGTAGTACACAGTACACTAGTATAAGTACACTGTACTGTCAAGAACATTTACTAATTTAGAACTACTTTTTGGGCTATCACGGAGAAGACAGTCAACCTTGACTTTTAATAGCATTAGCGGCGGTACTTTTCTGGTAACAAATGGCCCCCTCTATTTCACTTCAACTCAGCTGGCAAATTTTTATTGTGAAGCCAAGTCATATCAGATGTAGTTTAGGGATGTGAAGAACGAAAAGTTAAAGAAGGGTGAAATGAAGGACGAGGGAGTCTTAATATCTATGACTGTAAAGAATGGTTTTGTTGAATGCAATTCAACATAAGAAAGAAGACGGCGGTTTCAAAAATATTATGAAAAGGGTGTTAGTTGGTTGTTGACAAAAAGACATTTTGGTACATTTGAGACCTTAATAAGAATCATAGACATACTTTGGAAGCCTGTATGTTATCTTCTTATCCTCCTCCTCAATAGCAGAGGTGTATGATGTAGTAGAGCAGACGCTGAGTGGATGAAGTATGGCCAGTGGCAGTGCCACCCCTATAGAAAAGTAAGACATTCCTATCCCCACCTGCATGTACTGCTTAAAGTACTGCGAGTCTGCATCATCTTGGCCTGTGTCTGTATTTCTTGGGTGAAAATTGAGTGAGCTGCCATTATGGCGGCTACCACAAACTCACGTACCAGTAATTTAAATTGCAAAACAAGAGAAAAAAAGTAAAAAAAGGCCTTTTTTTAGTACTCTCTGACTATGTGTGTAGTAGTGAATCTACCTATAGTGCTGCTAGTTGAATTCCTGAAATGCACAGTGTCACATGCTTACAAAGATGGAGGAAAGATACATGCCAAAATGTTATACTGTGTTTGCTACTTGCTGGTGTTACTGAGTGTCAACCTGACGTTGAATTATTTTGACTTTATGTTAAAGACTATTGGCTACAGTATTTTTCTTTCTTTATTCATAGATGCTACTCCCAAAAAGCTTACCCGTAAGTAGATGGCTGTCCGGGCCAGGGCCCGTAAGCTGGAGGCTATTTGTGCTGAGTATCGGCGGTTGTGGGCTCGGGAGCATGAGGAGACATCAACATCCTCCTCCACTGCCCCAGGGTCCACCAGCCAGAAGCCTCCAGCGAAACGGAGCCGTGGCCCGACAGCCTCCTGCCGCCACCTCACAGCAGCAACAACATCAGCGGCCTCCCCCAGATCCTTGATGGTTTGTGTGCACCGGCTACGCAGAAGAGTGGACTACCTGGAGCGGTTGGCCCAAAAACATCAGCGCCAGCTCCGGGACCTCAGCAAAGAGCAGCGGGACATGCAGCAACAGCTTGCAAAACTACGCCAACGGAGGAAGTGACTGTCCCTTGCCCCTTTTTTAAAGACTGTTGGGGGGGTGGGTACTGGGTGTTTGGAAAAGGGGACTTTTGGACTTTTTGAGATTGGTTGGGTTCGGGAGGGGGGTGAGTTTGGGTAATTTATTTTATTATTGTTGTGCTGAAAACAACACGAATATATATTTTCTAATCATTACTTTTCTTTCAAAAACACAGTACACGCGTTCATATAATATTTAGTGTGGGGGTTGGTGGTGGTTAATGGACCTTTGTTTTCTTCAAACTTATCAGCATGAATGAAACATCTAGTACTGAAATCTACCAAAATGCAAGTAACCGAGTTGGTAAATTTAGTAGCCCTACTGCTGTACTTTATGTACTTTACTAGAAGTACTGCCAGTCTCTGCTCTCCTAGTCTCCTCCCAAATAAGTCCTTCTGGCCCATTATTCTACTACCTCTCCAATATGCTTATCTTACCTGTGATTTGTGTTTGACAATCGAGGTAGCCCCAGGGCTGGCTGCATTGCAAATGGTGATTAAGGTTGGTTGTTGACTTGAATCCTCGACGGATGCAATATCATTGTTGTGCTGGTAGCGGTAGTGGTACACACTGGCAGTATCACCATATGAAAAAAAGAGGAAATTAAACATTGAGTGGCCTGAGCATAGCATTAGAAACAGTACAATAGATAGTATGGTACAGAACAGTGCCCTAAATTGTAGCCTAAGCAGTGCCAACATAAGGTAAGCAATAAGCATTTGATTGTTCACGTCGTGTAGGAGGAGGATGTTCTTATCAATCCACGATGGCGCACATGAACTTCTGGTTGCTTTGACCTTATCCTCCCCAGCAAGTGTGTGGAATTTATTGTTGTTGTCAGTCACACCTCAATGAAATACCACAGAGCCCGGGGGAAGAGGGTTAGTTTTTGAAAATTGGATGGGAATGGGGGTATTTGGGAAAGTTTGGTAGAGAGGAAAAAAAACACAGCATGGACACTCAAACAACAAATGAAGAGAAACAAATCTTTGGATTAGAAGATATTGATAAATCTTTAAAGGGACATAAAGGAAGTGCACTACTGCATGCCAGAAGTACTAAATGGATGGTTAGGTTACTGAAAAGTAGTACTACTACTTACTGCAACTTACTAGTAAGTACGAAGAAATAAGTTGACAGTACAGGGCTGCAGTCATTATGCATTTTCACTTGACTCTCTGCCCTCATAGAGAATAAACGCTTAGAACATTAAATTAGTGTTAAACATAGCAAAGACGTATCAAATAGCTGGAGGGATGAATTTGAAGCAGAGATCAAACAAACGCACAGAGTCACACTCGTAGAAGTAAGTTCAAGTTCACAATAATATCATTTAAAAGATAAGGAGAATTTTGGATAATGTTACTGTTTTTTGTAGTTGTCCCGTTGAATTTCTGAAGTTGATGCATCCAGCCATTCCTCTTATTCGCGGTACTCCTCCATTCCATTGGATGCTCCGTCGATCAATCTTGGTGACCAGACACACTGTCCACTGCCTGCCTGATGCGGATTTGCCGATCGCTATTTGTAAGCCTGAGAAGTACATCGATGGCACAGGGTAAAAGCATGCCTGTAATTGATAATGGAAAAACACAACAGTAAGTGTTAAAGACACCTCGTAGAAAAAAAACATATAAGGCACGCTGTGTAGTGCAAAAATTATACTGTCACTTTCAGAGATGACAATCCCCAAAATCTAGAACACCCCACATTACCCTCCCAAAAATGTGCAGAATACTGCTGCTACCTCGCAGAGGCCTAATTTCAAATCCTGCCAAAACGCACTCAGAAAGTCTGCCCAAAACCCCCTTTTCCCACCATGGATTATCTTCAAACCACTTGCAATAAAAATTAGACATTCCAACAAGTGTTCCAAGACCCCAGAGCCCTAAGTTAAGAATAGTGGCAAACGCTTTCTTTAACTAGGCCAAATCCCCCCTTTCCCACCATGGATTTTCTTCAAACCACTTGCAACAAAAATTACACATTCCCATGAGTGCTCTAAGACCCCAGAACCCAGTTGTAAAAATCTAGAACACCCCCAAACACATGCAATCCTGCTGCTAGTGCTAACCCTAACGAGCACTAAGTTAAGAAAAAGTGTCAAAACGCTTTTCAGCATGGATTTTCTCCAAACCACTTTTATCCCGTATTGGACCTTCCCAGCAATGCCCCAAGACCTGCCAACCCACCCACAAAAAATCAGAACACCCCCAAACAGGCAAAAAGCAAAAATGGAAAATCTCATACTTAGAATATTTTCGGCCTTCTTTCAATTCTGTCCAAACGCGCTGTGCAGCTAGGTCATAACTCCACTTTTCCATGAAGGATTTCCTGAAAAACAAATGCAATCAACATTAGACTGTGCCAGCAGTGCTCCCAGACCCCAAAACCCACCCCCAAACACCAGGAACCCCCCCAAACAGGCCCCCAAAAACACAAAAGAGAGCAAAAACTATAAAAAGTGAAAAACTTTTCACCATGTATTTTATCCAAAACACTTTTATCCGGTATTAGACCTTCCCAGCAATGGCCCCAGACCCGTCAACCCAGGCGGAAGGAAGTGGAAAATCCCCAAACAGCCAAAAAGCAAAACTACAAAAATTGGGACTTGGACATTTTTAGTCAAACGTCCAAAATCACTCCACGCGCGCTCTGCAGCTAGGCCCTAACTCCCCTTTGCCACAATGGATTTGCTTCAAACCTCTTGCAATCAAAAGTATCCATACCCAGCAGTGCTCCAAGACCCCAAAACCCACCCACAAACACCCGGAACCCCCCCAAACAGCACCTCAAAGACAAGCAAGTCAGCAAAAACGCCCAAAAAAATTCACCTCCGATTTTGTCCAAACCACTTTTATCCGGTATTAGACATTCCCAGCAAATGCCCCAAACCCCCTGCAGCCACCCACAAAAAAGCAGAACACCCCCAAACAGGCAAAAAGCAAAAATTGGACCTACTACCTTCAATTCAGTCCAAATGCGCTGTGCAGCTAGGCCCTAACTCCCCTTTTCCACCATGGATTTCATGAAAAACAAATGAAATCAACATTAGACTGTGACAGCAGTGCTCCCAGACCCCAAAACGCACCCCCAACAACCTAAAAGCCCGCCAAACAGCACCCCAAAGATAGGCAAGTGATCAAAAGCGCAAAATCTTTTTCTGCTCCGATTTTCTCCAAACCACTTTTATCCGGTATTAGACTAACCCTGGGCGAAGCACTACGCTACGCTCGCGGAGTTTGCGAAGTTTGCGGAACTTCCCACTACGCGAGCTGCACGTAGCACAGTGCGAACACGCGTAGTGCAGCGTAGCGTAGTGCAGCGCTGATTTTTTGCTTGTTCGCGGTCCTGAACGTCATGTTCGCGACCGTGAGCAAGCAAAATAACATCCCGGGCGATTCTCAACGTGGGGAGGTAAGGTTTCTCACTGTGAGTGGTTGCGCATGCTCGTGACCGCTCTCAATGAGAAACTACTAGTTTGTGTTGAGAAAGCTGCAGCTCGAGTAATAATCTACTCGAGCAGCAGAAAACTACAGCTCGCACTGTGCAAGATGCCGTTTTAAACGATTGCACAGTGCCGGATGCTTGTCCGCACTGTGCAATCATTGAAAACACATCTTGCACATTGCCAACATGCTACTACGCAGCTCGCGTAGTGCTACGTGAACTTCACGTAGTGCGAAGTGCACTTCGCGTAGCTTCGCGTAGCGCTACTTCGCGAACTACGACCACCCTTATATTAGTGATTCCCTTTGGGCACATTAATGAGAACAAAATAACATGACGTACAACAACATTACAAGCAGACTCAGTGCAATACAATGGTAAACCAAATTCTGAAAGGACAAATAAATTCAATATGCACAGTTTTATTTTATAATTAAAAATAGAATTAACAATAGACACCTGAGGATCCTGCAAATAGATATCGGATCATTATGTAAATGGCGTAATGCAACTGATGTATTTCCCTCCTGATATAGGGTGTAGAAAAAATATATATAATAATAGTATATTTGAAAAGTACTTGAGAGCAAGAGTTTATCGTCTGTTTTTCATCTAGTTGTTGTTTCTACATAAAGATTTTGCCAAACAACACATCTAGATGTTGCCTCTATGGAGAGGCTTAGCCAAAAAACACCTTACAAGATTAGGTCATAAAGGAATTCCTTTTTTTTTTAAAATAATTTTTGTAAACTTGTTATATTCGCTAAAGAAACAAAACACTCAAATTTTGGATCAAGTGCTTACATAATTATAAACTTAAATACATAGTAAATATCTGCCGGATGGATAGCATATGCGCTAGATTTTACTTTAGTGCTGCCTGCCATATTAAGTGCCCGTATTTCGGCGCCGACTGAGCCGCCCGTTTACCACTAAATCCGAGTCTGCTTTCTACCTCCATGCATAGAGCCCGAGGGCGCCTGGTTACTTCCGCATTTACACGCCAGCGGAAAGGTATTTAAACGGCGCGCTTCAATCAAGCCGTGTTGTTTATCGAACACCGCGGAGATTACACGCGGGAACCGTATTCGTCTAGCCTTGAAGGTATGTTAATGCGCTATCTTGTAGGTAGTTTCTAGAGCAAACTTTTTGCCTAGTGTGCCCTAATACCAACTAAAAAACGGCGTTAATATGTTTCAGAGGCAGCAATTGCTAAAGACTGGGAAGACGAAGGCATCCCTTTTAAGTCTGAGCACGCCTTTTCAATTTTTAATGTGAGTATTACCTGAACCCTGATTAATAAACGCTTATGACAACATAAAGCATAACATGGGACTTTACCATATCCCATTTGTTC
The DNA here is from genome assembly GCF_964263255.1 of Lissotriton vulgaris. Lineage (NCBI taxonomy): Eukaryota > Metazoa > Chordata > Amphibia > Caudata > Salamandridae > Lissotriton > Lissotriton vulgaris. The sequence continues at coordinate 716,846,604 of NC_141691.1, forward strand.
ATTTTTTACCAGCGGTGCCCCTGTTTCGAATTCTAAAAGAATCGGAACCCTTCTACCGCGTGTAAGCAGGATAATCTGCTTCTATTAGTAAGTATGAAGCATGACACAATAGTTAAAAATCTGTCAGCTAAGTTGAAAGTATAGAGTTATAACTATATCCCCATATTGCAGGACTGAGATATAATGAAGAAATAGATATATCTACTCGCTGAAGTGGCTATGCTTAGCATCTATCAATAGGATCGTGCAACACAAATAAGATGTGAGTATATCTCCGTGCCGGTTTAAGCTAACTATGGCTAATCTAGATAGTTATTATAGCTACCTCAATGGGCGGCATGATACTATAAGGGATAACAGTTTCAAGAGAGTGACCATCAAGTGAAGTGTTGGCTTTTATCTAAGAGCCCTTAGTCTGCTAAAGAGTCATCTAATATGCTTAACATAATATAGCTACTTAGAAACCAAACTTATAAGTCGTTTTTATGTTCCTTTATACATTACAGTTGGCAATACGACCTATAAAAGACTGCTAGCAACAGGAAGTACGTCTTATCAGAAAGAAGGGAGATATCTATCCCCTATTTTTTAGCACGCCTCATTTTAAGGTTAGTATGGGATTTGACAGATGAGGTAGATGATACACAGAATTAATGATCTGGGATTGCCTGGGAGCATGAACCCCCTGAGTATAAACAATTTAAACGATCTTGAAATCACAAATACCATCCTGAGATGTTGATAAAATGCACAAATAGACAATATAATCATGTTAAATGTAATTGAATGACCATGCTGTATATAGAGTATATTTTATCATGGCTTGCAATGTAAATGACATTTAGGAAATAACCAGTGTTTATGATAAAATGTTTGTCTATGTTTTAATATTGTGAGATATGTCAAAGTTAGATGCTATATATGTATGATGTAAAGTGTCGTAATGTGTTGAGCAATAGTAAGAAAAACCAATTCTGTTTAGCAGATGGATTGTTGCCTTATGTTCAGTTTTTTAATTTGTTACATTATTGTATCTGAGATATTTTTATTTAAATTACAGTTATCTGGGGAAGACAGCTAATATTTTTCCTGAGGAAGACGGCTGTATGATAATTGGCCCGTCGAAACGCGTTGAGGATTGGGGGAGAGAATCCATTTTATAATAACTAAGGAGTATTCTGACTGACGCTGAATATACCTTTTTGAGTATCTCCCTTTGTTTAGCTTTAGGAACTCATTTGATGAACTTTAGAGTATAATTTGTTTCCATATATTGTCTGTTTTCCCTTGATTGACATACTTTTTAATCTGTTTTTTAATTCTAATTTTAATTATAAAATAAAACTGTGCATATTGAATTTATTTGTCGTTTCAGAATTTGGTTTACCATTGTATTGCTCTGAGTCTGCTTGTAATGTTGTTGTACGTCATGTTATTTTGCTCTCATTAATGTGCCCAAAGGGAATCTCTTTTTTGACAAAGTCAATAGTTGGTACCCCATTACTTTGGTAGAGGGTCCCTCTCTCTTTTATTAGACACCCTTATATTAGACCTTCACCGCAATGCCCCAGACCCGTCAACACACCCGCAAAGAAGTAGACCCGCCCCACAAGTGCAGAGTCTTTCTTCATTGGGCGTATTCCAGCCATCTGCTTTGAGGGAAATAGGAGTCTGGAGGAGGAGGATAGAGGAGCATGTTCTTGTGAACTTGTGAACCTGAGGAATGCAGACTGCGGCACCTTCAAATCAATAAGCAAATAAGTGAAGACAGTTCTGCTGATCTGCTTGTTTTTGTGATTAGGGGATTAAAGTTTTTTTATATAGATTTTACAAAACAAAGAAAGACAGACACACAGGAATAAAAGTGAATAAGGACGAAAAAGAAAGTTAGTGATTCATTGACTCATTATCAGGGCTCGGTGTCAGGGAAGAAGAGCTCGTCCTCAAACTCTGCAAATTCAGACGGGAGTAGGTCACTTAACAGAGGAGAACTTCCCTCATCTAAGTTGGTGTCCTCCTCGTCTTCTTCCTGCGTGCATTCTCATATTTTGTAATCTGGTGGTGTGAAGTGCTGATTCATCTTGATCATTGTTAACCTCTCCACATTTTTGGGCAAGAGGCGGGTCCTTTGGGAAGTTACAATGCCACCAGCAGCACTGAAAACACGTTCAGAAGACACGCTTGCGAGTGGGCAAGACAAGTAATTTATAGCCAGGTTGGTGATCTCTGGCCACAATTCTCTTTTCCCATGCCAATACGCCAATGGGTCATCATGAACATAGACCTCTGTTGAGTCATTCAGATAGTCCTGCACCATCGACTCAAGGTTCTCCAGGGTTCCTCCACTTTACTTACTTTTTACTGGGACCTTTTGAGAGGCAAACCCAAGCTGAGTTAGCAAATCCTCTTCTTCCCACAATGTTACTGTTGTGTCTGGTGCAGATGATACGGTTGCTGGTGTCTTTAACGGCTAAGAGGGAAAATCACTCACTTCTGCCACAGCCACGGATGCTGAAGTGGATTTATTTGACTCCGGATGGCCTGCTGATGCTGATGTACTGCCTTTTCCTTCAATTTCCTGCCGTTCCCTTTCAAACCGACTGGCTGACACAGCTAGCCAATGTTTGTACTTTGTAACATCTGCGTCATCAAAAGGAAAGAATTCTCTGCCTGCCACTGCCTTTTTGTACCGTGGATCCAGAATAGTAGCACAAATGTAATGCTGTTCTGTGTGTATCTTTTGAAGACGTTCATCGCAAAGTAGGCGCTGTAAGAACTTGTCCGCAAAGTCAAATGTTTCTTGCTTTCCATCTTTTTGAAACGTAGAAGACACCGCCTTCAGTTGGTGCTCTAGCATGCGCAACAATGGGATAGCTTTTCCCAAATTACAGTCCTCCCTGCAGACTGCACGCGTGAAGACCTCAAAAGGACGAAGCATGTCTGTCAGGCTTTTAACTAGCTTCCATTGCTCCACCTGTATCCTCAGGTCCATCATAGGTGTACCCAGTGTAAAGAAATACTGATCGACTACCGCATACTGCTCATACAGATGCTCAAGCATGTAGAAGGTTGAGTTCCAAAGTGTTACCACCTCCTGGATGAGTGCTTTCACTGGCAGTTTACGTTCATATTGCAGGCACCTCAGCTTCTTCCGGGCCTTAAAAGAATGGTTGAAATGTGTGTACATTCTTCGGCAGATGGTCAGTAACTCACACACTGGACTTTCTTCACTCAAGAATTTTTTAACAACCAGGTTTATACAGTGCGCCAAACACTGCACTCTGAAATAGTTACCCTTATCCATGGTCTTAACTACATTGGCGCCATTATCCGTGGAAACATAACCAATCATGCGTTTTCTTGGGGACAACCGTTGAAAGACCTTTGTGTTAAACTCATGCAAAATGTTTTCTCCTGTATGATTTTTCTCCATGGCAAACATTGCTAGTGTTGCATGTTTCCGAGCAGCTTTATAAACTTTGTCCAGGTCAACACCTGCGGTTACCTTTGCTTTAACCCCTGAAAAAGAGACCCAGTGTGCAGTGATGCACATGTAATCAACGGCTTGGCAACTGGTCCACATGTCTGTTGTCAGATGTATAGTGTGAACCGCACTCTTCTGCAAAGCTGCCCCAATCACCTCCAGCACATCTTCATGTAGTGCTGGAACCGCAACTCTGGCAAAATAGAACCGGCTAGGAACCTTCCATTTAGGGCAGAGCGTTGGCACTAATTCAAGAAAACTCACCCCTTCCACAAAAGAAAAAGGGAGAAGGTCCATCACTAGCATTTTAGCCATCTTAGTGTTATACAGACGCGTCATTGGGTGGTTGCGTTCAAATGGCGCATCTGAAAACAACATGCTTCTAATGGAGGGCTGGACCATTTTATGGGATGATGATGACTTCTTCAACCCAGTTACGCTTGTTGATGATGAATTTTTTCGCATTGGTGTCTCACTCTCTCCCACACTCTTAGTATGGCTCATATATCTTGCAAGGGGTGTACTGCTGACAGGGGTACTGTGTGTAAGTGAAGAAATGTTTGACGCTTCTTCCTCCTCGTCATCATCAGATGAAACATCAACGGATACAATTTGTTGACTTGCAATTGGAGCTGCCTTGATCTAATTTAGGTGCGCATGCCATTTGACAGTGTGCTGTCTCTCAAGATGACCTTTCTGGCCTCCAGTACCATAGTTGGTACCAAGCTTACCACGACTAACTCGAAGCTTACAAATGGTACAAATGGCTATGTTTTCCCTTGTTGGGCTAACACTAAAGAAGCCCCAAACTGCGGACTTCAAATGTCTGTGGGGGGGCGGAGGAGCCGATACTTGGAATGCTAATGCCAGATGAAGTGGAGGATGTGTGTTGCCAAAATTTACTACGTTGTGCACTTACAGCGCCACTAATTGAGGAAATGGAGGTCGAGGTGGATGGAGGTCCCTTCTGGCGAGAAAATATGGAAGTGGTAGGTGGTGGTGTACTAGTTAACTGCATTGGTGGTGATCCCATTGCCACGTCGCCAACATCACGCTCAGCAGCATTTCGGGCTAGGGTAAAAATGTCTGTTTGCTGCATGCCCGCTGAGGCTGCAGTGACGTCTATGATGACTGCGTCGTCATCATGAGAGTCTTCATCAGCAGGAGTATACGCCACTTCTTGTTCAGCGTCATCATCACGCTCCATAACTATGAGACTTTCGGGGACCTTCCTTTTACGCTTAGCTACCTTTGTCAGATCATGGTGTGCCTCACTCTCAGACGGCCGTGGTGGTTCCCAATTTTTATCTATATAATCAGAAGGAAGGGGGCTTGAAGAAGATGTAGACACCATCCTTGATCTTTTCCTTGCTAGGGATCTGGAAGACAATGAATGATCAGGAGGAGCGGCTTCCTCAAATGATACCTCGGCTTGAATGTCGATTTCCTGATGTGCCCCGACTTCGGGAGAAACAACTATTGTGGGCACTTGTGCCGCTCCATGCACCTCTGCTTGCGCATCTCCTTGCGCCGCCTCTCCTTCCACATGTACTTGGGCTTGTACTTGCACATGTGGTTGTTGTTGCGGCTGTGGTTGTTGAACACTCGTCAGATGAGTTACAACAACCTGTGTTGATTGAGGGATGCTGCAACTTTCTTGCGATGAGCCAACATCACTGGTCGATGGTGATTGAACAACTATACTGGCTGCCTCTGGAGCACTCAAGGGCTTGGACTTAAGTTGGCGTGGTGGTGGTGGCACTGAGCCCAATGGAGTGGGGGTGCTGCTTCCAGCTTGGTCCCCAGCAGATCCCGCTGCTGCTGCTGGCGTACTTTTTTTTTCGCAAAAAATGCGGCGGTCGGCACACCATTCTCCTTGGCAAGTGGCTCCACTTGCTTCTTCTGCTCCTTACTGGCAACTTTCTTGCTAGAGGAGCTACGGGAAACTTTTTTTGGTGCCATCTTCTTCCGATGTCAGAACAGCAGGCCGCAGTTGCACAAGTTGCAGAGTTGGGTGTGGCCACACGTGACGTTGTGCTGCACACACCGCAACAGGACTTGTTCCTGGCACTGATGAGGAACGATGAGGCTGATGATTCGTCTTTCTGCATCTAAAAGCAAACAAAGCCAGAGGAACATCAGTTAAATAAATGTTGCATATGTAGCGATTCAATTAATAGTTTCCAAGTAAGCATTTTTATTATACCCACCCCCCAAAATGGAAAGACCAATAAAATGCACCACTGACAGAGTACCCCTGGGCATAATGGATGAAAGCATGGCAGACTGGGTGCAGGCCTATGGCACACCAAAGCACACTGCCTGGCTTCAAAATGGCCCCTAGACCCCCACCACATGGCCAGGTCCTGCCTGTACCAGTCCTCAAAATGGCCCCACCCACATGGACAGGCCCCATCAACACCCCAAAAAATCAAAAAACACACAAAAATCACCACAATCCAGTGCCATCCATGCCCTCCATGATGTTTACATTAAAGAGACCCCACAGAAAGACTCAGTCCTTGCACTACTGAGTACCCCTGGGCAAAAGGCCCCAACAACAGCCCAAATATCGAAAAACACACAAAAATCACCACAATCTAATGCCATCCATGCCCTCAATCATGTTCAAATTCAAGACACAATTTCAAGTGTTGAGGGTAGAGTCATCTATCCTCGAGGCTGAGCGCAAAATTGACTTGGAAACAACATGGTTTCTTATCCACAATCCATGAATTTATTTGCAAACTTTGAAATTTCCAATGAATATTAAGACGTCGTGTATCAACAAAACTTCATTGCATACATAATGATATTCTTATGTAACAGTGTTGGTGAAAAAATATCCTTTTCAATTCACCCAATGCATTTCCGGTCATGCAAAAGTGACCCTTCGTCAGGGGTCTGAAACAAGGGACAAACAGGACCATATTAGTCACTCCTGTACTATGTAAAAATAATAATAAACTGAGGAATCACAAGTGAGCTGTAACATGCAATCTACACATACCTCATATTCACGAAGTGCACCGGAGGATTTAACGGAGTGAAGTGAAATGGAGTGGGTAAAAACTTACTGAAGGAAAAGTATGGTATCTATCACCAAAAAATGTAGAACCAATCGGTGCGCAATAGCTCAACAAGACTGAATACATGTGTGAAAAACCAAACAAACCATACCCGTGCAACGAAATATGAGAGTAAAAACTACAATCACAACACTCAACCACTTACGAGCCAACGGACGCCGCCGCATCTCGAAGGATTCAATCGAATCAAGACCTTAGTACAATCGAGTCTAACATTGGTTAAACGGCAGTCATGAACCAATCCGAAACCGGGAGCTGGTACCAGCCCCCGCCACGTGACCTGAGTGTAATGGCTTCACAACACGGAAGTGTGGGCGCACCGCATTACTGGCAAAGAGAACACCAAATTGTGATGTGCTGTTATACACAAATGTGGCATAAACAATAAACACAAACATAGAAACATAAAATGAAGACAATAATACACAATGATGAGAATGTAAGATATGAACCAAATAAATTGCATTGCTAAAGGAAATGGTACGACATGTGAATTTAACTGTAACAAGGGGATCAGAGTCATTCAAAAGTCAATGCTGTCTACATAATGGATCATAAAAAGAACGAATGTTCAACACGATCATTTAATTCAGTCGGATGGTTAGAGTTCAATTTTTTGATCCAGTAAAACTCTGCTCTTATTCTTTGTTTCACCGGATCCATGTCTTGGCGTTGCGAGATAGTCTCGAGAACCATGAATTTTAATTGTGAAATTTGATGCCCAGCTTCTTTCCAGTGGCAAGCTAAGGAAGATTTAAGGTCGAAAAACTTAAAAGAGCTACTGAACTCACCAAAAAAGGAGAAACACAAATGGAAAGGGATGTCAAAATGTTTAAACTGCATTCACTGCAATAACGTAATCACTGGCAAAATCCTCACGCATCCTACTAAAGGTTATCCTATTAAACTATGTCACTCCAGCACTTGCGATACCTCTAACTGTATCTATTCAATTAAATGCCCATGTGGCAAAATTTATGTCGGACAAACTGAACGTAAAATTAAAGTCAGCATTATGGAACTCAAAAGTAATATCAGGCTTGCGAACCTTAAATCTTCCTTAGCTTGCCACTGGAAAAAAGCTGGGCATCAAATTTCACAATTAAAATTCATGGTTCTCGAGACTATCTCGCAACGCCAAGACATGGATCCGGTGAAACAAAGATTAAGAGCAGAGTTTTAATGGATCAAAACATTGAACTCTAACCATCCAACTGGTTTAAATGATTGTGTTGAACATTCGTGCTTTTTATGATCCATTATGTAGACAGCATTGACTTTTGAATGACTCTGATCCCCTTGTTACAGCTAAATTCACATGTTGTATCATTTTCTTTAGCAATGCAATTTATTTGGTTCATATCTTACATTCTCATCATTGTGTATTATTGTCTACATTTTATGTTTCTATGTTTGTGTTTATTGTTTATGCCACATTTGTGTATAACAGCACATCACAATTTGGTGTTCTCTTTGCCAGTAATGCGGTGTGCCCGCACTTCCATGTTGTGAAGCCATTACACTCAGGTCACGTGGCGGGGGCTGGTACCAGCTCCTGGTTTCGGATTGGTTCATGATGCAATCACATGACTGCCGTATAACCAATGTTAGACTCGATTGTAGTAAGGTCTTGATTCGATTGAATCCTTCGAGACGCGGCGGCGTCCGTTTGCTCATAAGTGGTTGAGTGTTGTGATTGTGGATTTTACTTTCATATTTCGTTGCACAGGTATGGTTCGTTTGGTTTTTCACACATGTATTCATTCTTGTTGAGCTATTGCGCACCGATTGGTTCTACATTTTTTGGTGATAGATACCATACTTTTCCTTCAGTACGTCTTTACCCACTCCATTTCACTTCACTCCGTTAAATCCTCCGGTGCATTTCGTGAATATGAGGCATGTGTAGATTGCATGTTACAGCTTACTTTTGATTCCTCAGTTCATTATTATTTTTACATTGTACAGGATAGACTAATATGGTCCTGTTTGTCCCTTGTTTCAGACCCCTGACGAAGGGTCACTTTTGCATGACCGGAAATGCATTGGGTGAATTGAAAAGGATATTTTTTTACCAACACTGTTACATAAGAATATCATTATGTATGCAATGAAGTTTTGTTGATACACGACGTCTTAATCTTTATTGGAAATTTCAAAGTTTGCAAATAAATTCATGGATTGTGGATAAGAAACCATGTTGTTTCCAAGTCAATTTTGCGCTCAGCCTCGAGGATAGATGACTCTACCCTCAACACTTGCAATTATTTCGAAAGGCACGACCTGACTTCGTGCGACGACCAGAGCGCAGTTCTTATATTGGCATATTCAATTCTTGTAAAAAAAGTCGAATTTCGAGTGCACAGGGATTACACACTTTCTCAAATTCAAGACACCCCACAGAAAGACTAGGCCCATGCACCACTGAGTACCCCTGTGCATAACGGATGAAAGCATGGCAGACTGGGTGCAGGCCTATGGCACAACAAAGCACACTGCCTGGCTTCAAAAGGGCCCATAGACCCCCACCACATGGCCAGGCCCTGCCTGTACCAGTCCTCAAAATGGCCCCCACCCACATGGACAGGCCCCATCAACACCCCAAAAAATCGAAAAACACACACAAATCACCACAATCCAATGCCATCCATGCCCTCCATGATGTTTACATTAAAGAGACCCCACAGAAAGACTCAGTCCATGCACCACTGAGTACCCCTGGGCAAAAGGCCCCAACAACAGCCCAAAAATCGAAAAACACACAAAAAAACAAAATCCAATGCCATCCATGCTCTCAATCATGTTCAAATTCAAGACACCCCACAGAAAGACTAGACCCATGCACATCTGAGTACCCATGGGCATAATGGATGAAAGCATGGCAGACTGGGTGCAGGCCTATGGCACAACAAAGCACACTGCCTGGCTTCAAAATGGCCCCTAGACCCCCACCACATGGCCAGGCCCTGCCTGTACCAGTCCTCAAAATGGCCCCCACCCACATGGACAGGACCCATCAACACCCCAAAAAATCGAAAAACACACAAAAATCACCACAATCCAATGCCATCCATGCCCTCCATGATGTTTACATTAAAGAGACCCCACAGCAAGACTCAGTCCATGCACCACTGAGTTCCCCTGGGCAAAAGGCCCCAACAACAGCCCAAAAATCGAAAAACACACAAAAATCACCACAATCCAATGCCATCCATGCCCTCAATCATGTTCAAATTCAAGACACCCCACAGAAACACTAGGCCCATGCACCACTCAGTACCCCTGGGCATAATGGATAAAAGCATGGCATACTGGGTGCAGGCCTATGGCACAACAAAGCACACTGCCTGGCTTCAAAATGGCCCCTAGCCCCCACCACATGGCCAGGCCCTGCCTGTACCAGTCCTCAAAATGGCCCCCACCCACATGGACAGGCCCCATCAACACCCCAAAAAATTGAAAAACACACAAAAATCACCACAATCCAATGCCATCCATGCCCTCCATGATGTTTTCATTAAAGAGACCCCACAGAAAGACTCAGTCCATGCACCACTGAGTACCCCTGGGCAAAAGCCCCCAACACCACCCAAAAAAAATCGAAAAACACACAAAAATCACCAAAATCCAATGCCATCCATGCCCTAAATGATGTTGAAATTCAACAAAACAGTTGTATCATGCACCCATAACTATCTATGTTCCTACTGGATACTGTGGCTACCCACAATATATTTTATTTAATGTTCTGAAAAAGTTCCAAGATTGTAGTTGCAGCAACTGTAATGCCCCAAACAAACAACATCAACTTACTTGTGAAATTTCTAATCCAAAAGTGACCCAAAGAAAGTCAAAAAGGCTTCAAATCCAAATATCCAGCAGCATCCACAAAAAGTAATCCTTCCAGGTCAAGATCCAAATCAAAGTGACCAGGACATGAACAAAGCACTGGGAGGAGCCTGCTGGACAGGAACAGGAAGTTGGAGACTATGGGGCACTTCCTTCCTCCTATCCCCCCCAAAATGGACTCCTTGCAAAAAAAAGTGCAGGTAAATGTCAACCTGAGGAGTTATTCTGATAAAAGTCATCATTTTCAGAAGGTTTATGCTGCCTGCTAGTGGATTTCTTTTACAGAATTGCAAATTTTGTAATTTTGCGAGTGCGAGATTGTTGCTGTCCGCCGCTTCTACGTGTTTGAAATTGTTTACTCCCGCGATGTGTGATCACGAGCCTTTATGACGTACTCGCGTTGACAAACTCTCGCTGTGCAAGGTGGCGGGCGCGATGACGTAATCGCAGTCGACAAACTCCTGCGGGATCACGCAGCAAGATCCAAAATGGCGCAGCATACGCAAACATGGAGAAAAACAACTCTTCAAACGCTGAATGACGGTAAGTGAACGCCGCGCGCCACAATATTGTATTTGTCAAGTGCGACCAAGCAAAACAATCTGCTGCATGAGAATTTGCGAATTTTTGGCAAATTTGCGAGAATTCGCGGATCGCGAAATTGCCGGAAATCCGCAAATTCCGCGAGCAGAACTGATTTTACGCCCATGTTTAGTGTCCAGATGGCTTCCCTTTCGTGCCCGGCCATCTGGTCGCCCGGATCCCCTCGTCCATCTGGTCGCCCGGATCCCCTCGGCCATCTGGTCGCCCGCAATGCTTTCCTATGGGGCGACCAGATGGCCTGACTTCCCGGGAAGTCCCGATGAGGTGCCATTTGCCTCCCGGATCCCAGCGAGGGCTCCAGGAGGTCGGGTACTTGGCCGCCTTAGGTCCCCTCTGTCACCTCGTGTGCACGGATTACAAGAGAGGGGGGTAATTTTCCTCCGGATTACTAGGGAGAGGGTCAGTTAGACCTCCGTGAGATCTGGTGATTCTAAATCAGGGGAACTCAGGACCCGGGCCCGCCCGGGCCCCCAGGGGCCCGGGACGCTCCTGCCTCTCAGTCCCTTGCCGATCGTCCTTTTTCTCCGAGTTTGCTCAGGAAGACCTCCGTGAGGTCTGGCCATGCTGGGAGGGGGAAGGCAGCCCCGGGGCCCGCCTGCTGGGGCTTCCAGGGGCCCAGGGATGCTCCTGCCTCTCATCCCCTTGCCGATGGTCCTCTGTCTCTGAGTTTGCTCAGGCAGACCTCTGTGAGGTCCGGCCATACTGAAAGGGGGAAGGCAGTCCTGGGGCCTGCCCGCTGGGGCCCCCAGGGGCCCGGGGATGCACCTGCCTCTCGGGCCTCTTGCCGATGGTCTTTTTTCTTGGAGTCTGAGTGCCCCGGCAGCAGGCATGCAAGGGATGCTAATCCAGTGTACCCCCCTTTGCAGGGTGGCCTGCCAGGGGATGCCCCGGCTGTACTCTGATCGATTGGGCACTCTCTGTCCATTTAGGGATGGACTGCTTGGCCAGCCTCGGCTGTTGTTTCAAGCAAAGAGCTTCCACCCTGCATGGACTGTCTGACTCTAGGGAGGGCCTGCCGCATGGCGGTTAGGTAGTTCACCCTACCCAGAAGAGCGAAGGCTGAGCGGCCCTGGCAGCTCATGGCCCAAAGTGGTCTGACCCGAGTGGAAGGGGCAGGTGGTGCCAGGCCCTCGGATGCTGCCTGGCTGGCAGGTCTGTGGGCCCTGTGTGCCATGCTGTCACCCCTCTCGGCCCTGCACGTTTCCACAGCAGCTTGGAACGACTGTTCCGAGGGGTGCCACTGCCGCCAGGCTTCGGCACCCCTTTATCTTTCTCAGGCTGCGCCTTGGCCTGCCTTTCCCTCCCGGGGGAGACGGGTGGGCCTGCCAGTGACCATGGGGCCGGCGCACCTCTCCACACCCATCCAGTGAGCCCTCCTGCCCAGGTGGGTGGGCTCCTTCCCCTGACAGGCTTCAGAGAGATGGAGGGTTGCACAAAGGTCGCCGGTCGGGAGATGGGCACGCGGCTCCCACCCCGTTGTAAGGTGCAGCTACCTGGTTGATCCTGCCAGTAGCATATGTTTGTCTCAAAGATTAAGCCATGCACGTGTATGTAGACACAGCCGGTACAGTGAAACGGCGAATGGCTCATTAAATCAGTTATGGTTCCTTTGATCGCTCCATCTGTTACTTGGATAACAGTGGTAACTGCTTTGGTGACTCTAGATAACCCCGGGCCAATTGGAATGAGCACACTTTAAATCCTTTAACGAGGATCCATTGGGGGGCAAGTCTGGTGCCAGCAGCCGCGGTAATTCCAGCTCCAATAGCGTATATTAAAGTTGCTGCAGTTAAAAAGCTGGAAGCGTTTACTTTGAAAAAATTAGAGTGTTCAAAGCAGCCGGTCACCTGAATACTTCAGCTAGGAATAATGGAATAGGACTCCGGTTCTATTTTGTTGGTTTTCGGAACTGGGGCCATAATTAAGAGGGACGGTGGGGGGCATTCGTATTGTGCCGCTAGAGGTGAAATTCTTAGACCGGCGCAAGACGAACCAAAGTGAAAGCATTTGTGTGAGAAGTTGGCCTGGTATATAATGCTCACTAGTTCTAGTGATCACTTTGTACCATGCCAAGCAACCCTTATGATGATGGTTGTAATTCAACCTTGTAGACCAGTTATCCTAGTGGTAACGTGGACAAAGCAGTCTTAGGCTAAACTCTGAAAGGCATGTGAAGCCAGCTGTTATACCATACACAACCCCCTTGAATACCAAATGAAAGGGACACCACACAGATATATATTGAAAATATATATTGATTTATTAACTATAAAATCCCCTGGACTCTTTACGAGCACAGAAGCACAAGCGTTAAATCACAAGACAGTTTAAAATACACAAAAGTTGCACAATATGGATGAGCCCTAGGGGCCACCTAAACCATATACTAAATAAGTGGTATAAGAGATACCAGGAGGAAAGTGAAGAGGCCTAGGGCCTTGGGAATCGCTGGAGCTATTCGAGACTGGAAATAACTAAGTCGGGAAAGGCCCACGGGACTCGGGTGCAGTGTTCAAAGTGCACGCACTTTACAATACAAAGTCTATGGTGCGTAAAAAGCACAAAGTTAGAAAGTTAGGAACCTTCCGAGTGACCTACGGAGCTGAAACTTAAAACACAGGCCCTTGGGATGTGTACCAGTGCAGGAGCACCGGCGGAGCTGAGTTACCTCACCCACAGGAAGCGGGTGCACAGGGTCGAAGGTGTGTCGGGTTTCGTCACGCTGGTCGATGGTGCTTGGAGCTGAAGATGCTGCAGGCGGCTCGATGAGAAGAGTTCCGGTGGATCCAAGGGTGGATCTGAAGAGTTGAAGACCTGAAAGCAGAGGGGACAGTGTTCAAAGTCACTAGCCAGTGACTACCGTGGAACCAGATTGGAACCAGGCGATGTCGGGTGCAAACAGGCGTTGTCGGGTAGCTTCTTTCTGCAGCCACGTGGATACCCGGGGTCGAGGACGTCCAGGAGTCGGTCACGAGCTGTCCCACGTAGGCTTCTCGCTGTTGGCGGTGTCGGCGACCTGATCGGAGCAAACAGGCCTTGGCAAATGCAAGCCACGCAGAAGTTGAAAGATGCTGTTCACTCGGACCAGCAAGGTCAGAGCGGGTGCTCCTTTTCACAGGAGCTTGGGTAGGTCTGGAGCAACCAGACCTGCTGTTTAAATCTTCGGGTTCGTCGCCAAGATGGCCGCTGACCACGTGGCTAGTGGCCGGGATGGCGCGTCGAGTGGCACAATGCAAAAGGGCCCCACGCAGATCGTGGAGATGCTGGAGGGCTGATCTTCGGTGCAAGGGCTGCTCGGTGGTGGGGGTTCTCAGTCCCCAAAGCACAACGTCGAGGATGCCTCAGAAGCTGCGCAGTCAGCTTTACGAGTGTCTTCCAAGAGGTCCGGTCCCACGTCACTCGGTGCCTCCACGGGTCCCTTCTTTGCAGGGACTGTGGATCGGGCTCTGAGAGGTCTGGGAATCTGGTTCTTGTCGGGCTCTGGGCTCGGGCTCCGGCGGGAGGCGGCGGCAAAGCAGACGTCGAGTTGCTGGTTGGTGCCTGTGTTCACAGGGTGGTCACTCCTTGGCCACAAGGGAGATTCTTCTTCAGTCTTCTGTGCAGCAGAATGTCGAAGTCCAGTCTTCTTCTTAGTTTTAAGTTGATTTCGGGATGATCTGCTGTGCAATGGCACTGCTCCCCTTCTTATTCCAATCTAGGGGGTGGATCACCTACTAGGTCCCTCCTCTGGGAGGAACCAGGAAGGGGGGCGGTTACACCCCCTTTCCTTTGTCCAGCTCCGCGCCAGGACTGGGGCTGGAAGGCCCCAGAACCGGTTTGGGCTGGCCTATGCACGGGGACACCTTGTGTGCCCCGGGCATGTCTGATTCTATTCAGCCCTGTCCTACCCAATACACAAAATCCTGTCTGGGGTGGTGCTCGCACCTCCCAAGGCAGGAAACCCTTTGTCCAGGCCACCATCTGCCGAGTTTCGGTCAGCAGCAGGAGGCCAGACTTGTGTCTGTGGTGGCAGCGTCCATTTTGTGAAGCTGAGGCTCTGTTTAACTTTAACCGGGGTTAGGGTTACACACATGTCGTATCCCTCTAGAAGGGTGGAATGCTATCCCCGTCGCCAGAATTGGCGAGGGGATAGTATTCCAATTTGTATGACACCTTACTCGACATGTTTTGATAAAGCCAAACCAAAGATAGCATTTAACCGCGAGGATTATAATGCACTTAAGAGTATATGGTATGGCAATATCCCGGAACAGCTTAGGGAGTGGTTCCCGACAGCTGCAGACAGGCTCAGCTCATGCCAGAGCACCATCTCACATATTTCCAAGCACTCTGCCTCCAGGATTGATGAGGCCTTCCATAGGAGTGGCTGATAGGAACATATGTGTCCAGTTTAGGGTTAGGCACAGACATACTGTACCTAAGTAAGAGGTGGTTACACCGACTTACCCCAGCTGAGTGATCAGCCAGTTGTGTCAAATATGGAGGCCAGGCCAGGGGTGGCACAATACGTGCTGCAGCCCCTGGTAGGCCTTGGATACACCTATGCCCTGGGCACCTAGGGTGCACTATTACAGGGGCTCATAAGGTGAACCAGTTCCAATTCGTAATGCACCTAGAGTGCATTGGCAGTAATTTAGAGAGAGAACAGCAGGCTGTGGGTCTGATTAGCAGGCCCACAGCCACATTAAGTCAGAAACCAGTGAAGCAAAAAGCAAAAATTTGGGGTGACCATAGGATAGCAGACCCTACTCTCCTACATAACCCCCCCCCAAACGCAGGGACATTAGACTAACCTTGACCAGTTGTGTCTTCATGTTCTAAGTGGAAGTACCTGGAGAGACCATCTGCGTTGCCATGGTCAGTCCCTGGGCGGTGCTCCACTGTAAAGTCCATCCCCTGTAGGGAAATGGACCACCTGAGTAGTTTGGGGTTTTCACCCTTCATCTGATTAAGCCATAGGAGGGGCTTATGGTCGGTCTGAATCTTGAAGTGAGTGCCAAATAAGTATGGTCTCAACTTCTTCAGGGCCCACACCACAGCAAAGGCCTCCCTCTCTATAGCTGACCAACGTTTCTCTCTGGGGGTCAGCCTTCTGCTAATGAAAGCAATGGGCTGGTCCTGGCCATCTACATTAAGCTGTGAAAGCACTGCTCCCACTCCCAACTCAGAAGCATCTGTTTGGACAATGAACTCTCTTGAGTAGTCAGGACTCTTCAGGATAGGTGCAGAGCACATGGCCTTCTTCAGGTCATCAAATGCCTTTTGACAGATTTCTGTCCACTGAACCTTTTTGGGCATCTTCTTGGATGTCAGATCATTAAGAGGAGTCACAATGGACCCATAGTTCTTAACAAACTTCCTGTAGTACCCAGTCAGGCCCAAGAAAGCTCTGACCTGAGTCTGGGTAGTTGGAGGGGACCAGTCCTTGATGGTCTGGATCTTACTCTCCAGTGGTTGAACTTGGCCTCCACCTACAAGGTGGCCCAGGTATACAACCTTGCTCTGCCCTATCTGGCACTTTGTTGCCTTGATAGTGAGGCCTGCCTTCTGCAGAGCCTCAAGCACTTCCTTCAGGTGGATCAGGTGATCCTCCCAGGTGGAGCTAAAGACAGCAATATCGTCCAGATAAGCTGCACAAAAGTCATCCAACCCAGTGAGGACTTGGTTCACCAACCTTTGGAAGGTGGCAGGTGCATTTTTCAAACCAAAGGGCATCACCACAAACTGATAATGCCCACTAGGGGTAGAAAATGCTGTCTTGGCTTTAGACTCCTCAGCTAACCTGATTTGCCAGTAGCCAGCTGTTAAGTCAAATGTGCTCAAATATTTGGCAGAAGCCAACTTGTCAATGAGCTCATCTGCCCTTGGAATAGGGTGTGCATCTGTCCTGGTGACAGCATTGAGTCCTCTGTAATCCACACAGAACCTCATCTCTCTCTTGCCATCTTTGGTGTGAGGTTTGGGGACCAGAACCACTGGGCTAGCCCAGGGGCTCTCTGAAGGCTCAATGACACCTAATTCCAGCATCTTTTGCACCTCAGTCTTTATACAGTCCCTGACGTGGTCAGGTTGCCTGTAAATTTTGCTTTTTACAGGAAGACTGTCACCAGTGTCCACCACATGTGTACACCAGTTAGTCTGACTGGGTGTCAATGAGAACATATGCCTGTATGCCTGTAGAACTTGTCTGCAGTCATGTTGCTGATGTTCAGTGAGGCTGCCACCTAAGGCCACACCATCAACTGAGCCATCCTCAGGGTTCTGAGTGAGCAGGTCTGGGAGAGGGTCACTCTCTTCCTCCGGTCCCTCATCTGTAGCCATGAGCAAGCCCATGTCTGCCCTGCTGACATATGCCTTCAATCTGTTCACATGGAGCACCCTGTGGGGGCTCCTGGGAGTTCCTAGGTCCACCAAGTAGGTAACCTCTCCCTTCTTTTCCAGAATTGTATGGGGTCCAGACCACTTGTCTTGGAGTGCTGCTGGGGCCACTGGCTCCAACACCCATACCTTCTGTCCAGGCTGAAATTCAACAAGGACAGCCTTTTGGTCATGCCAAGCTTTTTGTAATTCTTGGCTAGCCTCAAGGTTTTTGGATGCCTTCTCCATGTACTCTGCCATCCTGGAGCGGAGACCAAGTACATAGTCCACTATGTCCTGTTTAGGCTTTTTGAGAGGTAACTCCCATCCTTCCTTCACAAGACACAGGGGTCCTCTTACAGGGTGCCCAAACAACAATTCAAAGGGGCTGAAGCCAACCCCCTTTTGAGGGACCTCTCTGTAAGCGAACAAAAGGCAGGGCAGAAGGATGTCCCATCTTCGCCTGAGCTTTTCAGGTAATCCTTTAATCATGCCCTTTAGGGTCTTGTTAAATCTTTCAACAAGCCCATTGCATTGTGGGTGATAAGGAGTGGTGAACTTGTAGTTGACACCACATTCCTTCCACATAGCTGTCAAATATCCAGACATGAAGTTGGTACCTCTATCTGATATTACCTCCTTAGGAAACCCCACTCTGGAGAAAACTCCAAGTAAGGCCCTGGCCACAACAGGAGCTGTTGTGGTCCTAAGGGGAATTGCCTCTGGGTACCTGGTGGCATGATCCACTACCACCAGTATGAATCTGTGCCCAGATGCTGTAGGGGGATCCATTGGTCCAACAATATCAATCCCCACTCTTTCAAAGGGAACCCCCACCACAGGTAGTGGTATCAGGGGGGCCTTTGTTGTTCCACCTGCTTTACCACTGGCTTGGCAGGTTTCACAGGAGCGACAAAACTCCTTGGTGTCTTCAGACATGTGAGGCCAGTGAAAGTGAGGGACAAGCCTGTCCCAAGTCTTGTTCTGGCCTAGGTGTCCTGCTAAAGGAATATCATGAGCCAAGGTGAGTAGGAAGCCCCTAAATTGCAGAGGTATAACCAACCTCCTGGTAGCACCAGGCTTGGGGTCTCTAGCCTCTGAATAAAGGAGTCCATCGTCCCAATATACTTTATGGGCACCTTGAGCATTCCCAGCAGCCTCAGCAGCAGCCTGCTGTCTGAGGGGTTCAAGAGAAGGACAGGATAACTGAGCCTGCCCCAAGTCTGCCCTAGAAGGTCCCCCTGCTCCCAGAAACTCAACCTGATCAGGTTCAAGTTCTTCAGGGACAGTTCCTTCAGGGGTCTCAAGATCAGTTTCCTGTGAAGCCTGATCCTCACTTGTAGGCAGTTGGGAAGGCGCAGCCTTAACCCTCCTGTTCTTCTTCTTGGGAGGTACTTGGTCCATTGTTCCAGGATCCAAGACCTGAGGTTCAGAGAGGCACTTTTTGGCCTGTGACCTGGTCACAGCAAGGACATGTGATGATATCCCTAACATCTCTGCATGAGTCCTGTACTCAACTTCTGACCATAGAGAGTTCTCCAGGTCATTGCCCAACAAACATTCTACTGGGAGATCAGCACTAACCACAACTTTCTTTAGGCCAGTTACCCCTCCCCAGGAAAAGTTAACAAGTGCCACACTATGTGTAGTAGTGACATTGCTGGCATTGGTCACCAGGTAATCATCGCCTGGCATGTATTGTCCAGGGTCCACAAAGTTAGGTGTCACCATAGTGACACTGGCACATGTGTCCCTGTAAGCTTGAGCCACTTTGTTGTTAATCAAAGGTGTCTGTCTGTATTTGCCCAGGTTACTGGGACTTATGTCAGGGGTCAAATCTATGTCCCCTTCACAAACCAGAACAGCCTGTGTAAGAGTTCTGACTAGGTCAGAATCTCCTTCAGTTCCCAAAGTGATTCCCACTAAACCCTTGGCTTGAGGACCAACACTGCTAACTGTACTAGTGGGTGCAGGTGCCTTAGGGGCTGCAGTGCTGGGGGCTCCACCCTTTTTACACTCACTTGTCCAGTGAGAGGTGTTCTTACAAGTTTTACACCAGGGTTTCTTCTGACCTTCTTTCTTCTTCTTCTTGGAAGTTTGGGACCCACCCTCTGTCTCAGTTTGGGGCCCTGTTGAAGACTTCTGGTCTTTAGTTTTCTGCTCCCCACCCTTCTGGTCTGTTTTCTTCTGGTCACCACCCTGGTTCTGGTTCTGGTTCTTTTGCTTAACTCTGGTTCTTACCCATTTATCTGCCCTCTTTCCCAATTCTTGGGGAGAGGTCAAATCTGAGTCAACCAAATGTTGATGCAACTGCTGGTTCTGACAATTATTTAAAATTTGTTCTCTCATCAGCAAATTATACAATCCTTCATAGTCTGTAACCTTGCTTCCCAGCAACCATCCCTCCAGAGCCTTAGTGGCACACTCAACAAATTCAGACCAGTCCTGAGTCTGTGTCTTCTGGGTATCTCTGAACATTAACCTGTACTGTTCAGTGGTTAAGCCTAACCCATCAATCAGAGCACTCTTCAGGACCAGGTAGTTTCTAGAATCCCCATCACTAACTGTGAGGAGTCTGTCTCGGCCTCTACCTTCAAAGGAGAGCCACAAGATTGCTGCCCACTGCTCCTGAGGGATCTGCTGTACTCTGCAGGCTCTCTCCATTGCAGTAATCCATTTATGGATGTCATCCCCAGCTTTGTAGGGGGGCACAATCTTACTCAGGTTTCTATTATCAAAAGACCTGTCTTTATCCTTGTGGATATTGCTGCCACCAGTGGGTTCTATTACCCCACTCTCTCTAGGCTGTCTTGCTCTAGCAAGTTTCTCTTGGGCCAGGGCAATCTCTAACTGTTGTCTCTGGACTCTCAATTCAGCCTCTCTAATTTGAGATTCTCTCAATTTGGTCTCATGTTCCCTTCTCTGAGGGCTAGTCATCCTCCTTCTGGAGTGACCATGAGAACCTCTAGAAGCATAGGAGTTGTCAGAGTCACCTGAGTGAATCCTTCTCCTCCTAGGCTCCTGGTTAAGTCCACCTGAGGGTCTGAATGGGTTGTTACCTGATTCATTCCCAAGTTGACTTAAGTTAGCCTGGTTCAGTCTACTGACCAGCACCTGACTATCTCTGTCATCATCTGACTCACTGCTTTCCACCTCCTCCCCCTCTTCTTCTTCCTGTTCCTCTACATCTACTTGAGGAGCTCCAGTGATGGAGGCATCCTCATCTACTAGGATGATAGGGGTAGGGGGGTCTACAGTGTCATCCTCTGAAGGATGGCCTCCTTCAGCATTCCCTGTGGGGTTTGCTTTAGAGGTCTTTAGAGCTTCAGACTGATCCAAAAGCTCTCTTAGGTGGTCTGCAGTAGGGGAAGGCCCTGTCTTCAGACCCCTTAAGACACAAAGCTGTCTTAATTCCTTAAAGGGAAAAATAGCAAATTTGGATGGTGCCCTTGGAGGGTCACTCTCAACAGAGACATTCCCAGTGGACCCCTCTGCTCCAGACATTGCTCTAGTGTGGGTGGATGTGTTGCAATCTACCTACACTGGTGTTTACCTACTAAACCTATCTAGTAGTTGTAGCTAGGGTGTGCTACTCCCTTTGCTCTACAACAACTAAGTTCAGTAGAACTTAAGTATACTAGTCTTGTTTTATATGTACCTAGCAGGTACCTGTATGATCTTTCAAATGATAATCTCAAAGATTGTAATGGTAAAACAACAGCAAGCTCAGATCCCAATCCGCTGCTCACCAATGTGAGAAGTTGGCCTGGTATATAATGCTCACTAGTTCTAGTGATCACTTTGTACCATGCCAAGCAACCCTTATGATGATGGTTGTAATTCAACCTTGTAGACCAGTTATCCTAGTGGTAACGTGGACAAAGCAGTCTTAGGCTAAACTCTGAAAGGCATGTGAAGCCAGCTGTTATACCATACACAACCCCCTTGAATACCAAATGAAAGGGACACCACACAGATATATATTGAAAATATATATTGATTTATTAACTATAAAATCCCCTGGACTCTTTACGAGCACAGAAGCACAAGCGTTAAATCACAAGACAGTTTAAAATACACAAAAGTTGCACAATATGGATGAGCCCTAGGGGCCACCTAAACCATATACTAAATAAGTGGTATAAGAGATACCAGGAGGAAAGTGAAGAGGCCTAGGGCCTTGGGAATCGCTGGAGCTATTCGAGACTGGAAATAACTAAGTCGGGAAAGGCCCACGGGACTCGGGTGCAGTGTTCAAAGTGCACGCACTTTACAATACAAAGTCTATGGTGCGTAAAAAGCACAAAGTTAGAAAGTTAGGAACCTTCCGAGTGACCTACGGAGCTGAAACTTAAAACACAGGCCCTTGGGATGTGTACCAGTGCAGGAGCACCGGCGGAGCTGAGTTACCTCACCCACAGGAAGCGGGTGCACAGGGTCGAAGGTGTGTCGGGTTTCGTCACGCTGGTCGATGGTGCTTGGAGCTGAAGATGCTGCAGGCGGCTCGATGAGAAGAGTTCCGGTGGATCCAAGGGTGGATCTGAAGAGTTGAAGACCTGAAAGCAGAGGGGACAGTGTTCAAAGTCACTAGCCAGTGACTACCGTGGAACCAGATTGGAACCAGGCGATGTCGGGTGCAAACAGGCGTTGTCGGGTAGCTTCTTTCTGCAGCCACGTGGATACCCGGGGTCGAGGACGTCCAGGAGTCGGTCACGAGCTGTCCCACGTAGGCTTCTCGCTGTTGGCGGTGTCGGCGACCTGATCGGAGCAAACAGGCCTTGGCAAATGCAAGCCACGCAGAAGTTGAAAGATGCTGTTCACTCGGACCAGCAAGGTCAGAGCGGGTGCTCCTTTTCACAGGAGCTTGGGTAGGTCTGGAGCAACCAGACCTGCTGTTTAAATCTTCGGGTTCGTCGCCAAGATGGCCGCTGACCACGTGGCTAGTGGCCGGGATGGCGCGTCGAGTGGCACAATGCAAAAGGGCCCCACGCAGATCGTGGAGATGCTGGAGGGCTGATCTTCGGTGCAAGGGCTGCTCGGTGGTGGGGGTTCTCAGTCCCCAAAGCACAACGTCGAGGATGCCTCAGAAGCTGCGCAGTCAGCTTTACGAGTGTCTTCCAAGAGGTCCGGTCCCACGTCACTCGGTGCCTCCACGGGTCCCTTCTTTGCAGGGACTGTGGATCGGGCTCTGAGAGGTCTGGGAATCTGGTTCTTGTCGGGCTCTGGGCTCGGGCTCCGGCGGGAGGCGGCGGCAAAGCAGACGTCGAGTTGCTGGTTGGTGCCTGTGTTCACAGGGTGGTCACTCCTTGGCCACAAGGGAGATTCTTCTTCAGTCTTCTGTGCAGCAGAATGTCGAAGTCCAGTCTTCTTCTTAGTTTTAAGTTGATTTCGGGATGATCTGCTGTGCAATGGCACTGCTCCCCTTCTTATTCCAATATAGGGGGTGGATCACCTACTAGGTCCCTCCTCTGGGAGGAACCAGGAAGGGGGGCGGTTACACCCCCTTTCCTTTGTCCAGCTCCGCGCCAGGACTGGGGCTGGAAGGCCCCAGAACCGGTTTGGGCTGGCCTATGCACGGGGACACCTTGTGTGCCCCGGGCATGTCTGATTCTATTCAGCCCTGTCCTACCCAATACACAAAATCCTGTCTGGGGTGGTGCTCGCACCTCCCAAGGCAGGAAACCCTTTGTCCAGGCCACCATCTGCCGAGTTTCGGTCAGCAGCAGGAGGCCAGACTTGTGTCTGTGGTGGCAGCGTCCATTTTGTGAAGCTGAGGCTCTGTTTAACTTTAACCGGGGTTAGGGTTACACACATGTCGTATCCCTCTAGAAGGGTGGAATGCTATCCCCGTCGCCAGAATTGGCGAGGGGATAGTATTCCAATTCGTATGACACCTTACTCGACATGTTTTGATAAAGCCAAACCAAAGATAGCATTTAACCGCGAGGATTATAATGCACTTAAGAGTATATGGTATGGCAATATCCCGGAACAGCTTAGGGAGTGGTTCCCGACAGCTGCAGACAGGCTCAGCTCATGCCAGAGCACCATCTCACATATTTCCAAGCACTCTGCCTCCAGGATTGATGAGGCCTTCCATAGGAGTGGCTGATAGGAACATATGTGTCCAGTTTAGGGTTAGGCACAGACATACTGTACCTAAGTAAGAGGTGGTTACACCGACTTACCCCAGCTGAGTGATCAGCCAGTTGTGTCAAATATGGAGGCCAGGCCAGGGGTGGCACAATACGTGCTGCAGCCCCTGGTAGGCCTTGGATACACCTATGCCCTGGGCACCTAGGGTGCACTATTACAGGGGCTCATAAGGTGAACCAGTTCCAATTCGTAATGCACCTAGAGTGCATTGGCAGTAATTTAGAGAGAGAACAGCAGGCTGTGGGTCTGATTAGCAGGCCCACAGCCACATTAAGTCAGAAACCAGTGAAGCAAAAAGCAAAAATTTGGGGTGACCATAGGATAGCAGACCCTACTCTCCTACAATTTGCCAAGAATGTTTTCATTAATCAAGAACGAAAGTCGGAGGTCGAAGACGATCAGATACAGTCGTAGTTCTGACCATAAACGATGCGGACTAGCGATCCGGCTGCGTTATTCCCATGACCCACCGAGCAGCTTCCGGGAAACCAACGTCTTTGGGTTCCGGGGGGAGTATGGTTGCAAAGCTGAAACTTAAAGGAAGTGACGGAAGGGCACCACCAGGAGTGGAGCCTGTGGCTTAATTTGACTCAACACGGGAAACCTCACCCATCCCGGACATGGAAAGGATTGACAGATTGCTAGCTCTTTATCGATTCTGTGGGTGGTGGTGCATGGCAGTTCTTAGTTGGTGGAGCATTTTATCTAGTTAATTCCGATAACGAACGAGACTTCTCCATGCTAACTAGTTACGCGACCCCCAGTGGTCGGTGTCCAACTTCTTAGAGGGACAAGTGGCGTTCAGCCACACGAGATCGAGCAATGACAGGTGTGTGATGCCCTTTGATGTCCGGGGCTCACCCGGCTCAGTAAGAGAGGAACCGCAGGTTCAGACATTTGGTGTATGTGCTTGGCTGAGGAGCCAATGGGGCGAAGCTACCATCTGTGGGATTATGACTGAACGCCTCTAAGTCAGAATCCCCCCTAAACCGTATAGATACCGCAGTGCCGTGGAGCCTCGGTTGGCCTCGGATTTCCGGCCTCTCTTGGGGGGCTGGAGAGTACAGCCCCTCGCTTGGGGACCGGAGTGCGGACGGAAGGGGGCCACCTCCATCACCCTTAGTGCACCGCATTTTCGTGGGACACCCGGTGCAAAATCATTTGTACACCTGATTCTGGGTCAGAGTTTCGTAAGTAGCAGAGCAGCTACCTCGCTGTGATCTATTCAAAGTCATCCTCTGAGCCAAGCTTTTGTTTCTCCGTGCGTGGGGGCCCGCGGACGCCTCCCTCCACCACATCCAGGGGTGGGTCCCTCTGCCACCGGGCCGGCGGGAGGGATGCGGAGGGGGTAACACGGGTCCGTGGGAGGCTGCTTCCACCATTTGCCCTTCGGCACGGGGGCCTCCCCCTCCTGTCCCTGCCCACCGGGGTGCGGGAATGGGGGCCACCATCCCTTGCGGGTCAGCAGGGTGACCAGATGGCCCACTGCTCCTGGGCAGGGAGGTGAGGAGCAGCCACCCGGGGGAAGGAAGCTCCAGAGCTTCTGCCTTGGTGCGCCTGGACCCCCTCGCCGGACTGCAAGAGCGACTGGGTAGGACAGCCTCCCAGGCCATCTGGGCGCTGGGACATCTGGTCACCTGGCTGTGTGACCAGATGGCCCTGCGGGCTGGGTGACCAGATGGCCCTGAGGGCTGGCGGCTGGGCTAACTCCAACTTTTGTCCCTCCCCAGAGTTCTGTAAGCCTTATAGTCGAGAAAAATGGGCTCCCTGGGCAAGCATTCAGGAGAGTGGCCGTGGCCTGGGCTTAACCCTCCTTGGGTCCAGCCAAGGGTTCGTGCGCTGGGGACGGGGCTTCCAGGGAGGCTCTTCCCGGCCTGGCTAGGGTTCGGAAGGTGGGACCAGGCCCAGGGCTTGAGCTCTGGCAGTCCGGCCCCCGGGTGTGTGAACCCCCTATCCTGCAAGCCATCAGAGGGTCCAGGCGCTGGGGACGGGGCTCCACCGGGGCCTGGGGAGGCTCTCCCCGGCCTGGCTAGGGTTCAGAAGGTGGGACCGGGCCCGGGGCTTGAGCTCCGTCCTGTCGGCACCGGGGTGCGTGAGTCCCCTGTCCTGCAAGCCATCAGAGTGTCCGGGCGCTGGGGACGGGGCTCCACTGGGGCCCGGGGAGGCTCTCCCAGGCCTGGCTAGGGTTCGGAAGCTGGGACCGGGCTCGGGGCTTGAGCTCCGTCCGTCCGGCCCTGGGGTGCGTGAGCCCCCCCCGTCCTGCAAGCCATCAGAGGGTCCGGGCGCTGGGGATGGGGCTCTGTTGGGCAGGAGGGAGCCCTCAAGCGGAGGCTCGGGGCAGGCAGATTGGCGTCATTTTGGTCCTGGCCATCTGGTCGCCCCCTCTCGCCTCAGCTATCTGGTCGCGCCCAATGCTTTCCTATGGCTTCCCTGGAAGTCCTGATAAGGTGCCATTTGCCTCCTGGATCCCAGGCAGGGCTCCAGGAGGTCGGGCACGTTTGCGCCCTGGGTCCCCTCCGTCACCTCGAGTGCACGTATTACAAGAAAGGGGGGTAATTTTCCTCCGGTTTACTAGGGGCAAGGGTATGCCCGGACATCCTCCTGGGGCTGGTGGTTCCCTGTCGGGGACTAGATGGGCTCTGTTCAAGGGCAACACCTCCCAGGCATCCGGGGCTCCCTCCTCTGGCCCGCAGCGTGGCAAAGTACCCGGGACGGGCTCCATGGGTCCCGGGCCCTGCAGCCCTGGAATCCCGGAGCCCCGCAGCTCCGGGGCCCTGCAGCCCCAGAGCCCTGCAGCCCCGGAGCCCTGCAGCCCCAGAGCCCTGCAGTCCCTGGAGCCCTGCAGCCCCGGAGCCCCGGAGACCCGCAGCCCTGCAGCCCCGGAATGTGGGCAAGCGGGAGCCCTACCACTAAGGCCTAGGGATGGGCAGATGGGGAGTGCTTTCGGTCCCGGACATCTGGTCGCCCCTCTACCCTCAGCCATCTGGTCGCCCACAATGCTTTCTTATGGGGCAACCAGATGGCAGGACTTCCCTGGAGGTCCCGATGAGGTGCCATTCACCTCCCGGATCCCAGCCAGGGCTCCAGGAGGTCGGGCACGTTCGCGCCTAGGGTCCCCTGAGCCTCGCGGTGTGCACTTGTTCCCAGAAAGAGGGGTAGCCTTCCTCCGGATTAATAGGGACAAGGTACTCTGGGACCCCTCTCGGCCTAGCGGTCCTCAGCTGGCAGCTGGACGGGCCAGGATGCCGTCCAGCCCCGGGTCCGTCCCTGGGTCTGCCGCGTGGCAGGATGCCCTGGATAGGGTCTGGGAGGGCCCGGGCCTGGGGTCCATCCCCCCCAGCCTACCCCACTTTCCGGGACAGCGGGGGTTCCGTTGTGCCCGGAGAGCCTGGCTGGGTTCAGGAGCTCCGGCCAGGGCTCCGTTATGGGTCCTGCCGTGTGGCAGGGTGCCCGTGATGGGGTCCGGAGAGCCCGGGGAGGCTTCTCCTGCGCTTCTGGGCCTGGGAACCTTGGCTGGGTCCAGAGGCCCTGCTGGGCCCCGGGTGGGGTGCTCCAGCCCAGGGCCCTGTCCCCCGGCCTAGGGCCCTGTCCCCCGGGCTGCCGCACTGCCAAAGGCCCAGGACGGGGTTCCGTGGTGCCCAGGGAGCCTCCCCGTGCTTGGCTGGGTTCAGGAGCTCCGTCCAGAGCCCCTGAGGGCCCCTGGAAGGGGGCCTCCCCACCCGGGGTCGGTCCTGGGTCCTGCAGCATGGCAGGGTGCCTGGGACGGGGTCCGGATGGCCCTGGGTAGGCTTTCCCTGTGCCTCCGGGCCTGGGAGCCCCGACTGGGTCCAGGGGCCCTGCCGGGCCCCGGGTTGCATGCTCGGGCCCAGGGCCCTGTCCCCCCAGCCTGCACCACTGCCAAAGGCCCAGGACGGGGGTTCTGTGGTGCCCGGGGAGCCTCCCCTTGCTCGGCTGGCTTCAGGAGCCCCATCAGGGGCCCCTGAGGGCCCTGGGAAGGGTGGCCTCCCCACCCGGGGCTCCGTCCTTGGTCCTGCCACACGGCAGGATGCCCGGGATGGGGTCCGGAGGGTCCAGGCAGCTTCCCTTTCGTGCCCGGCCATCTGGTCGCCCAGATCCCCTCGGCCATCTGGTTGCCCGGATCCCATCGGCCATCTGATCGCCCGCAATGCTTTCCTATGGGGCGACCAGATGGCTGGACTTCCCTGGAAGTCTCGATGAGGTGCCATTCGCCTCCCGGATCCCAGCCAGGGCTCCAGAAGGTCGGGCCAGGATGCCGCCCCAGCCCCGGGTCCGTCCCTGGGTCTGCCGTGTGGCAGGATGCCCTGGATAGGGTCCGTGAGGGCCCGGGCCCTGGGGTCCCTGTCCCCCCTGGCCTGCCCCACTGCCCAGGACAGCGGGGGTTCTGTTGTCTCTGGGGAGCCTGGCTAGGTTCAGGAGCTCCGGCCGGGGCTGCGTCCTGGGTCCAGCCGCGTGGCAGGGTGCCCGTGATGGGGTCCGGAGGGCCCGGGGAGGCTTCTCCTGCGCCTTGGTCCTGGGAACCCCAGAGGGGTCCAGGGGCCCTGCTGGGCACCGGGTGGGGTGCTCTGGCCCAGGGCCCTGTCCCCCGGCCTATGGCCCTCTCCCCCGGCCTGCCGCACTGCCAAAGGCCCGGGACGGGGTTCCGTGGTGCCCGGGGAGCCTCCCCGTGCTTGGCTGGGTTCAGGAGCTCCGTTCGGGGCCCCTGAGGGCCCCTGGGAGGGTGGCCTCCCCACCCAGGGGTCTGTCCTGGGTCCTGGCGCATGGCAGGGTGCCTGGGACGGGGTCCAGAGGGCCCCGAGTAGGCTTCCCCTGCGCCTCCGGGCATGGGAGCCCCGGCTGGGTCCAGGGGCCCTGCCGGGCCCAGGTTGCATGCTCGAGCCCAGGGTGAGGTACCGGGTTTTTATGGACCCGGCGGTGCCAGGGAGAACACCCAAAGACCTCGAGTCCTTCCTGTTTCAGACTACAGAAACACAGAGTCTTCTAGGTGAAGTCAAAGATCGTATTTATTGGCTGCAACCAGTAACAGGTATCCTAGAAGTACAATGGCATGTATGTTCTCAGGAGACAGCTCGAATTCACAGAACCAGCCTTCTCTTTTTATACGAAATAATAAGCTTCAGGCAAACATTCCTGATTTTACAGTTGACCATACAAATATTTTTACTACAAAGAAAAAGCAGAGTCATGATGTCATGCCCACATTTCAGTTTTTCCAGTCCATGATAGATTACCCGGCAAGGCCCATAACTTTCATCTGATATCGACGGACCCCTAATAAAATCGGGCACCTCCTCCTCGTAAAACAGGTCATTAAGAAGAAACAGGGACAGGTGTGTGTAAGATTAAGCATAGTTTGTGTGTGATGAACGGTTTATGACATGTTGTGCCTTGATACTAATCTCGTTCGGCCACTGGGAGAGGAACTGCCTGAACAGGTTTGGCTTGAGGCAGTGGAGTCAGCTCGCCCAGGTCACAAAGGAGTCAGCAGAGGTGTACGTGTCCTTTTGGATCGAATTCGGCCTTAGTTATTTGGCTATGTACAGGGCAATCACAAAATGGATGCCGCTCACAAACTGGAACCCAAGGGTTCAAGACGAAAACTACGATTTCAGGGTGATTTCGTCACTTGAACATGACGAAAACATTTATGTATAGTATTTAAGCCATTACCAGTCTGCTAGTACCAAAATCGTCATGATACAATGATATTTATGACACGAGGGCAGAGCTTCGGTACCACAGAATAGCAGAGTCCAGCATTTTAAGTACCACAGACCCTCCTTTTGCCCTTACATAGGCAATAACCCATACTCATGCTAATCTGAGTCCAGGTCTGTATTCATGAAGTCATTGAGATGTTGCTGTAGCATCATCCTATTACTTAGCTCGTCTCTTGATACAGGTTTCCTTACACATGATGTAGCACAGAGGCCACATATTGCAGGAGCACACTGTACACACAGACAGAACAGGAAAAGGATGGCTAAGATCATCCCAATGACTATCAGAATCTTCCATCCCCAGGCAGATATCAGTTTCCAGAACCACCCCATCAAGGACCAGTCTCCTTCATCCATGTGATGGATTCAGAGATCTTATGCAGTTTGGAGATGGCCTGGTATACTGTCGGAGCGTTATCGGGGATAAAAATACAGCAACTCGATTGGGTCACTTTACATACCCCACCACGGTCTCCAAGTATGACATCTAACGCAACCCTGTTTTGAAAAGTCATAAGGCGATCCGACTGGAGCTCAGCAGTCAAATTACTAAGGGCACCGGCAGTTTCAACTACAGTGAATTCGACCACCCTTGTCAATTGGCGATTGCTCCTGCTGTTCACCATAGGCCCCCAAAATGGCAGAAAACCTTTTGCGAAATCCCCAAATTCCTGTTCCGCAGTGTCGTCTTCACTCACAACACCCCTAACTGTCCTTGTCCTATGGTAACCTGCCGCGGCCGTGTAGGTGGGTGGCAACAGGAACGAGATAAAGCATGTGCCCGAAAAGTCAGGGGGCAGCCATGTATATGCTCTATCATGGCAGATGAAATAAGTACCCTTAGCTGCTAAGAACGAAGGGGAATTTCGAGATGCAAACACATATGTTTCCGTGCAGACGCTCTTCCCCAACTGAGCTCTGGGATTTTTGCCATTATCTTGCAGACATAGGTGACCCTGATGGGGTACAATCCAAATAGAGGAGGATCTCTTCGCTCGCTGGTTCTCACTCAAAGCAATTCCATATTTCGTCATATTCCATCTAACGTAAGCTTGCAACAAATCTTTAGGAATCGTTCTGTACGAGTCAATTGTTCTGCTCATATTTGCAATTCCTACTACTAACACTTTGTTGCTTGAGTTACTTTTCGTGGAATGTGGGGAATATGGTTCAATGGCAAATATGAACATGGTTTGGAACGCCCATAACAAACCATTGTAGCTAAATGGTAGGACCAGGTATGGGATACCTTTGTCTGTCGTATGCGGCATAAGACCACACACCCAACAGTTAGTTGTGTTGTTTACTACTAATTGGTGTTGGTGTAAGAGCTCAATGAAAGAGTTATTAATAAACTCTAATCTTCTTGAAGGCTCATGTTCAGGCAGGGGGTGAAAAGAGTGCGAGGAAACAGTAGGAGGAGGTACGGGCTGTGTAGTGGGTACAAATCAAACTTGAAAGGTATATAAAACATATCCTATTAAAAATATCATGAAACCAAGCAACATAAAGATACAACATATTAACGATCTCTTTTTTGACATTGAAATACACATTTTGTCTTTAAAGTTCATTCGTTTGGCAGGTCTCTCCATCTCAGAAAACTCCATCCTCTCTAATTTGCTGCCTGCGGTGGTAGGGTGTTTCTGCTGAAGAGTGCTTCTGTCAGTCCAGGGCAACTCCCTTAGACCAACCAGAACTGTCGACCTAACCGTCTTCAGCTGCACTCCAAAGACTTGGGCAACTGCGACCCTAGCAGCAGAACCGGATGGCGGTTCGAAAAAGAAAAATGAGCAAGTTTCTTGGATGAGAGAGCTGCACAAAAAAGTAAAAAGAAAATTTTATTTGTCCATAGTCATTCTTGGCCTTAAATTGTAATGGTTTCTGCCAGGTGCTGTATGTTCTTGGAATAAGAGCTCAGGCTCTATAGTGTTCAAACAAATTGGCGGAGGCACAGCTTCTTGCAAAATGTTGTCGCTTTCCTTTTCAGAAGTTGTCCCTTTTATACGTGCATCGCTAAAAGGTAGGAAATGAGGCACGGTCTCAGCTTCAGAGTCAGCGATTCCCTCCTGGACCCACCGGTCGTACGGAAGAGGCAGTGGGACCCTCTTACAATGATTGCCGTGGACCCAATGTTTCTTTCCTTCTACTCGAACAGCTGATCTTGTCAAGAGAAGAACTAGATGAGGGCCGGTCCACCGGGGCTGGTCATTCTTTGTTCGCTGGAAATTCTCAACCAGCATGTAGGATCCAGGATCGATAGGATGCCCTGGAGCTTCAGAGGCCTGAGGTAGAGTGTTGCGACCTGTTGGTGTAAAAC
The DNA here is from genome assembly GCF_964263255.1 of Lissotriton vulgaris. NCBI lineage: Eukaryota > Metazoa > Chordata > Amphibia > Caudata > Salamandridae > Lissotriton > Lissotriton vulgaris. The sequence goes on from NC_141691.1 coordinate 716,878,200, forward strand.
ACGCAATTTAGCCATCAATTCATACAGATAATCAAGCAGTACAGGGTGTTCTATTTCGCTAAACCTGGTGGGCCTTGGCATTCCCCATATGTTGGCCGGGCGGCCAAACACAATTTCATAGGGACTAAGTCCCAGTCTAGAGTGAACAGTCATTCTCGTTGATAAGAGTGCCAAGGGCAGAGCGTCAGGCCATTTAAGACCGGTGCTCGCTTGAAACTTGGCCAGTTTCAGTTTTAACGTGCCATTATAGCACTCTACTAATCCAGCTGATTGGGGGTGATTTGCAGCGTGAAAATTTTGCTGGAGGCCTAGCCCCTCACACACTTTCTTCATCACTCGACCCACAAATTCACTCCCATTATCACTCCAAACCATTCTAGGCATTCCGAATCTGGGGAAAAACTCTTTGACAAGGGCTTTGGCTGTGGACAAAGCAGTATTGTCCTTCAGGGGGTATGCTTCGACCCATCTTGAAAAGGCACAAACAACAATGAGTACATATTTCTAATTGTTGCATCTTTCCATGTGGATGAAATCTAGCTGCAAAACCTCAAACGGATACGTTGGAGGCACAAAATGACCAGCTGGAGTTGGGGTTCCCCTACCAGGGATGTATTTCAGGCATACCATACAACTCTTGACCACATTCTCTGCACACTTAGGGATTCCACCATTTTGCCATACTGGAGCCAACAACTTACAAATCCCTTTCACACTGATATGAGCCATTCCATGAGCCATTGTCACCACTGCAAGCACATACGCATCGGGTAACAACCATCTCTGATGCTCTGACAATTCAACCCAACAACCATTCGCATCCAATTTACCCTTACTTTCTCTCCATTCATTCAACTCTTTCTCTGTGGCTTCAGCTTGAATGGACTTCACACTCTCAATCGTATCTTCACACATACCAACATCACCAATCCATCTCGCAGGGCCTGCAACATACATTCCACTTATTACATTCCTAGCAGTTTCTTTCGCAATTTCATCCGCAAACGCATTTCCACGACCAACATCATCCGTAACCTTTTTGTGCGCGCTTCATTTTACAATTGCAACCTGCAACGGCAAGGTCAGTGACTCGAGAAGCTCACTCACCAACTGACCATGCTGGATCTTAGCACCATGCGAAGTCAGGAACCCACGTTCTTTGCACAATCGTCCAAAACTGTGAGCCACACGATAGGCATACTGGCTGTCCGTGTACACGTTCACTCGTTTTCCTTTCGCCAACACACACGCTCTTGTAAGTGCAATCAACTCTGCTGCTTGCGCTGAATTGTGGGGAATACGTGCAGCTTCAACAATCGTATGCAAAGTCGTCACAGCATATGCTGCAGTCATATCACCATTCGGCAACTTGAAACACGAACCATCAACCCACAAAGTACCATCACATTCTGGAAGAGGAGTGTCTCTAAGGTCTATCCTCCCTTTCGTCTCTTCCTCTGTTCTCAGAAAACAGTCATGCTGATCTTCACTATCATCGTCTGTCTCAGCTAAAATCGGCAATAATGTGGCTGGGTTTAGTGTATTGCACCTCTTTATGTGCACATGACTTGCCAACAGTGTCAGCTCATACTCTTGACAATCGAGCACTAGTTAAGTGCTGTGTCTTTGTAGTGTTTAACAAAATGTCAACTGCATGTGAGACCATCACAATTAACATTTTATTCATTACTAACCCAGCAGACTGTCGAATAGAGACAGCTGCTGCCGCAGTGGCTCTCAAACAACTTGGCAACGCCTTAGCTACTGGATCTAAAGTCGCCGAAAAATACGCGCATGGACGCTGTTTGTCCCCAAAAGACCTTCTCTCTCATGAACATACAATGTAAAAGGCTTACTGTAGTCGGGGGTAACCAATACAGGAGCCGAACACAATGCATCACGCAATTCGGAAAAACTTTTCTGGCACTCTTCAGACCATGGAATGGGATTCGGTGTGTCTTTACAAGTTAATGCCACCAAAGATTTGGCCAATAAAGAAAAATTTGGTATCCATTGTCTGCAATATGATGTAATGCCCAAGAAAGCACGCACTTCTCTCTGTGTCCTTGGGACACTCAATTTTTTAATTGCCTGAATTCTTTCTGGGGTCAGTTTCCTTCCCTCCTTCGATAAGAGGTGACCTAAGTAGGTTACTTCTTGTCGACAATATTGCAATTTTGAAAGAGAGACTCTGTGGCGCAAATCACACAAATGACGCAATAACGACAATGTGGCTTCTTTACAAATATCCTCAGTATCTGCAGTTATTAGCAAATCATCGACGTATTGAATAAGGGTAGCGCCGTCAGGTAAAACAATCGTGTCAAGCTGTGTTTTTAAAGCCTGACTGTATATTGATGGACTTTTCACAGTAGCCCTGAGGAGCGCGTTTGAAGCGGAAACTTCGGCCTCCTAAACTGAAGCCAAAAATATCCCTGCTCTCCTCGGCAATCGGGATGCTGAAGAAAGCATTCTTCAAGTCAATCACTGAGAACAAAGTGGCTGAAGCTGGAATCATAGTCAATAGGGCAGTGATATCAGGGACAACTGGAAACTGTTGCACAACTATTTTATTGACCTCCCTAAGATCAATAACAAATCTGTAAACAGGTGGCTGGGAAGGATCAGTACGCTTCAAAACCGGCAGAACAGGACTATTACAAACGTTGCCTCTTGTCTCTTCAATTACATCTTTCTCAATCAAATCATAAATAATCGCTAACAACGCCTTTTCACTGTCACTAGAGATCTTGTATTGGGGAATGCGTGGCATTCTAACATTGGCTTTCAGTGTTACAACATATGGCGCTATTTCCAAGAGACCCACAACATTGGGTCCAGTAGCCCAAAGAATATCCGGAAGAGAAGACAATTCTGTCGGAAGGTTATCCTTTGACAAATACATTGGAGAAACCACTTTCTTACCCATTGTAAGTTGTACTCCCGAAGGAGAACAGTACAAAGTCGCATATAATCTTTTTAACAGATCCAATCCCAACAAGTTTTCACCACAACCTGTTGTAAGAATGAGGGGTGCTTCTAATTCACATGGTCCAACAGAAAGGGACATAGGACTAGAGATCGGGTTCCTAACCGGGGCGCCAGAAAAACCTACTGAAACATTCATTTCGCCAGACAAAGGTGCGCCAGGGAGTTTTGAGTGCATAATAGAACTCTTTGTAGCACCAGTATCCAACAGAAAAGGCTCTGACACACCTGATGTAATCCCCTCAACATAAGGCCCACTCTGATCTACTGGAACTGAAACAACTCCCTCTCTTTGTCCATGGCTGTCCTAGCAATCATCACCTTCCATATTCTCATCTTCTGCATAGTAGTCATCAGCATAGTACTGAGCTGTCCTAGCATATGCGTTATTCTGCTGGTCGAAACTATTCATGGAATTCTGAGGCGGGAAGGAACAAGCGTTCTGGGGGAGATTTCCACGTCCCCTACCTATAGGAGCTTGTTAAACGCCTCAACCTCTTGCACCAGAAGCACCATTCGTACGCTGTAACAAGACCGGACAACTACTCTTGAAATGACCCTCTTTTTCACAATACGCACACTGATTGGGTCCATACGGTAAACGCTACTGAGAAGACTCAGGTGGGCGGATTGCTTCCGATTACGTCCTCCGGGAGCATCGCCAGCTGTGGGAGAAGGTGTGCCGGCGCATGTATAAGGAGTCTGGGGTCCGGCGCACCTACCACCAAGTGACGCACCGGTGGAGTGACATCTTGGACCGGGAGCATGACATGATCGACCTGCTTGGTGTGGAGATCCCTGGCCTTGGTAAGTAGCTATATCATAACTACTTTTTTTCCTTCTGCTCTGTTATATTGCTAATCTATTTTTTTCCTGAAGAGTACTAATGCTGCTGATTAGATTACATTGCAGGAAATTAATGTTTAAATAGCTTCTGTCATTGCAGGTGCTCACCTGGTTATTGGCGTTGCTACTATGCTTACTTGTTTGCAACTTTTTAGTCATTTGAGAGCATTACTACATAATGCTAGAGACAATAGACTAAAGTCTAGTCCTTCTTTGTACTCCTGCTGCTGACACTTTGAAGAGATAGTGGTGGATTGATACGTTGAGTATATCATTTATTACTTGCTATAGGACATTTGTTAGTGGTCCGCAATCATGATGACAGACGGTGTCCGTCACGCGACGTCTCGTGCTGCTGAGTGATGGCAGTCGTAGTAGAACGTTTTTGTTGTTGATGTAGTTAGTGAATTACATAACTTTCCTATTAGACGGTCTGCGAATCCTGCAATACTGTACTACTATCCTCCTAGTTGACCAGATCAGATGCAATTGATGTTAATTTGTTTCCCTGACATAATTTTAGATTGAGTACAAAGAAATCAAATATTTCCCAAAAAACAATCATCCATGTTGTGTTTCTTTATTTCATGATCACCAGCAACTCCCAGGGGCAAGGCGCCGGCGGCGACAGAGACTCCAGTGGCAGAAGTTGGACAGGAGCAGTCCCTTGCAGGCTCTTCTGCTGGCCCCAGTAAGTTATTTTATTGTTATATTAATACTTATACTTCTCTGACTTTTACAGCTCCTATTCATTATAAACTGGTTCCTAATAATTCTATGTTTTACAAAATAGTCTTTGATCTTCTTCTAATGTAGACTACTTTCTACATTCATATCCTGTCTCTACCATCACTCTCTGTGCTACTACTATTTACAATTATGAGTCGGTCTGTGTAGGTAGTTAAGCTTGCCCATTCGGCAAACGGTGTGAAACAAAACTCTGATACAGCAATAGCTCTAGGCACTGAGTGCAGTATTCTGGGTTGCCTTTGCTGTCTATTCCAGTCTTCTTAATGTAAGTGCTTTGACAATTTCCAACAACAAAATGTCATTGTTTACACCAAGTAAAAGGTAGCAGTTGCCTTTTTGATTTGAGAGGAGCACATCCCATACCGCTAGTGTTTCAGGGACTATTCTGCCCACAAAGAAGTATGGGCAAGATAAATAGGACATTGTTGATGATAGGTGCAGTTCGACTTTCGACATACCTCAGTCCGAACAGAAGTTTAAGCCCCAATCCCCTGATCGACTATCTAGAATGTCTGACCAATGATTTTACGACCCAAAACCGTTACTTTTTTTCAATCCCAGTAATAAAAAATGTGTAATGAAACATTTTCTTCCATTACGAGACAAAATAGGGGGTTGTGTATGGCATCTGAAAATATGACATGTTTTTCCTAGACGTCACAACATCTGATGCGGCACAGATGACCACCAGTGCTGGGGCCAGCAGTGCGGAGGGGTCCACTCTGGATGCGGCAGCGCCAACAGGAGGAGCTGGGGTGAAGACTCAGCGGCGCCGGACGGTGGTAAGTTATTATACTCCTTACTTATTGCATTTTTTTTGAGTAGGCTCGGAAAGGAGTGTATGATGTACTGTACAGTAGTACACAGTACACTAGTATCAGTACGCTGTACTGTCAAGAACATTTACTAATTTAGAACTACTTTTTGGGCTATCACGGAGAAGACAGTCAAACTTGACTTTTAATAGCATTAGCGGCGGTACTTTTTTGGTAATTAATGGCCCCCTCTATTTCACTTCAACTCAGCTGTTAAATTTTTATTGTGAAGCCAAGTCATATCAGATGAAGTTTAGGGATGTGAAGAACGAAAAGTTAAAGAAGGGTGAAACGAAGGACGAGGGATTCTTAATATTTATGACTGTAAAGAATGGTTTTGTTGAATGCAATTCAACATAAGAAAGAAGACGGTGGTTTCAAAAATATTATGAAAAGGGTGTTAGTTGGTTGTTGACAAAAAGAAATTTTGGTACATTTGAGACCTTAAGAAGAATCATAGACGTACTTTGGAAGCCTGTATGTTATCTTCTTATCCTCCTCGTCGATAGCAGAGGTGTATGATATAGTAGAGCAGACGCTGAGTGGATGAAGTATGGCCAGTGGCAGTGCCACCCCTATAGAAAAGTAAGACATTCCTAACCCCACCTACATGTACTGCTTAAAGTACTGCGAGTGTGCATCATCTTGGCCTGTGTCTGTATTTCTTGGGTGAAAGTTGAGTGAGCTGCCATTATGGCGGCTACCAAAAGTTCACGTTCCAGTAATTTATTTTGCAAAACAAGAGAAAAAAAGTAATAAAGGCCTTTTTTTAGTACTCTCTGACTATGTATGTAGTAGTGAGTCCACCTATAGTGCTGCTAGTTGAATTCCTGAAACGCACAGTGTCACATGCTTACAAAGACGGCGGAAAGATAAATGCCAAAATGTTATGCTGTGTTTGCTACTAGCTGGTGTTACTGAGTGTCAACCTGACTTTGAATTATTTAGACTTCATGTTAAAGACTATTGGCTACAGTATTTGTCTTTCTTTTTTCATAGATGCTACTCCCAAAAAGCTCACCCGTAAGGAGCTGGCTGTCCGGGCCAGGGCCCGTAAGCTGGAGGCTATTTGTGCTGAGTATCGGCGGTTGTGGGCTCGGGAGCATGAGGAGACATCAACATCCTCCTCCACTGCCCCCGGGTCCACCAGTCAGAAGCCTCCAGCGAAACGGAGCCATGGCCTGATAGCCTCCCGCTGCCGCCGCACAGCAGCAACAACATCAGCGGCCTCCCCCAGATCCTGGATGGTTCGTATGCACCGGCTACGCAGAAGAGTGGACTACCTGGAGCGGTTGGCCCAAAAACATCAGCGCCAGATCCGGGACCTCCGCAAAGAGCAGCGGGACATGCAGCAACCGCTTGCAAAACTACGCCACCGGAGGAAGTGACTGTCCCTTGCCCCTTTTTTAAAGACTGTTGGGGGGTGAGTATTGGGTGTTTGGGAAAGGGGACTTTTAGACTTTTTGAAATTGGTTGGGTTCGGGATGGGGGGGTGAGTTTGGGTAATTTATTTTATTATTGTTGTGCTGAAAACAACACGAATATGTATTTTCTAATAATTACTTTTCTTTCAAAAACACAGTATACACGTTCATATATTATTTAGTGTGGGGGTTGGCGGTGGTTACTGGGCGTTTGTTTTCTTCAAACTTACCAGCATGAATGAAACATCTAGTCCTGAAATCTTCCAAAATGCAAGTAACCGAGTTAGTAAATTTAGTAGCCCTACTACTGTACTTTATGTACTTTACTAGTAGTACTGTCAGTCTCTGCTCTCCTAGTCTCCTCCCAACTTAGTCCTCCTAGCCCATTATTCTACTACCTCTCCAATATGCTTATCTTACCTGTGATTTGTGTTTGACAATCGGGGTAGCCCCAGGGCTGGCTGCATTGCAAATGGTGATTAAGGTTGGTTGTTGACTTGAATCCTCGACAGATGCAATATCATTGTTGTGCTGGTAGCAGTAGTGGTACACACTGGCAGTATCACCGTATGAAAAAAAGAGGAAATTAAACATTGAGTGGCCTGAGCGTAGCATTAGAAACAGTACAATAGATAGTATGGTACAGAACAGTGCCCTAAATTGTAGCCTAAGCAGTGCCAACGTAAGGTAAGCATTAAGCCTTTTATTGTTCACGTCGTGTAGGAGGAGGATGTTCTTATCAATCCACGATGGTGCACATGAACTTCTGGTTGCTTTGACCTTATCCACCCCAGCAAGTGTGTGGAATTTATTGTTGTTGTCAGTCACACCTCAATGAAATACCACACAGCCCGGGGGAAGAGGGTTAGGGTTTAAAAACTTGGATGGGAATGGCGGGTTTTGGGAAAGTTTCGTAGAGAGGAAAAAAAACACAGCATGGACACTCAAACAACAAATGAAGAGAAACAAATCTTTGGATTAGAAGATATTTATAAATCTTTAAAGGGACATAAAGGAAGTGCACTACTGCATGCCAGAAGTACTAAATGGATGGTTAGGTTACTGAAAAGTAGTACTACTACTACTCACTGCAACTTACTAGTAAGTATGAAGAAACAAGTTGACAGTACAGGGCTGCAGTCATTACGCAATTTCACTTGACTCGCTGCCCTCATAGAGAATAAACACTTAGAATATTAAATTAGTGTTAAACATAGCAAAGACGTATTAAATAGCTGGAGGGATGAATTTGAAGAAGAGATCAAACAAACGCACAGAGTCATACTCGTAGAAGTAAGTTCAAGTTCACAAGAATATCATTTAAAAGATAAGAAGAATTTTAGATAATGTTACTGTTTTTTGTAGTTGTCCCGTTAAATTTCTGAAGTTGATGCATCCAGCCATTCCTCTTATTCGCGGTACTCCTACATTCCATTGGATGCTCCGTCGATCAATCTTGGTGACCAGACACACTGTCCACTGCCTGCCTTATGCGGATTTGCGGATCGCTATTTGTAAGCCTGAGTAGTACATCGATAGCACAGGGTAAAAGTATGCCTATAATTGATGATGGAAAAACACAGCAGTCAGTGTTAAAGACACCTCGTAGAAAAAATTATATAAGGCACGCTGTGTAGTGCAAAAATTATACTGTCTCTTTCAGAGATGATAATCCCGAAAATCTAGAACACCCCACATTACCCTCCCAAAAACGTGCAGAATACTGCTGCTACCTCGCAGAGGCCTAATTTCAAATCCTGCCAAAACGCACTCAGAAAGTATGCCCAAAACCCGCCTTTCCTACCATGGATTATCTTAAAAAAACTTGCAATAAAAATTAGACATTCCAACAAGTGTTCCAAGACCCCACCCAGTCGTTAAAATCTAGAAACCCCGCCCAAACACATGCAATACAATACTGCTAACCCTAACGAGCCCTAAGTTAAGAATAGTGGCAAACGCTTTCTTTAACTAGGCCAAATCCCCCATTTCCCACCATGGATTTTCATCAAACCACTTGCAAACAAAATTACACATTCCCACGAGTGCTCTAAGACCCCAGAACCCAGTTGAAATAATCTAGAACACCCCAAAACACATGCAATCCTGCTGCTAGTGATAACCCTAACGAGCCCTAAGTTAAAAAAAGTGCCAAAACGCTTTTCAGCATGGATTTTCTCCAAACCACTTTTATCCCGTATTAGACCTTCCCAGCAATGCCCCAAGACCTGCCAACCCACCCACAAAAAGCAGAACACCCCCAAACAGGCAAAAAGCAAACATGGAAAATCTCATACTTAGAATATTTTTTTCGGCCTTCTTTCAATTCTGTCCAAAAGCTCTGTGCAGCTAGGTCATAACTCCACTTTTCCACCATGGATTTCCTGAAAAACATGCAATCAACATTAGACTGTGCCAGCAGTGCTCCCAGACCCCAACCCCACCCCAAATACCCAGAATCCCCAAAACAGCACCCCAAAGAAAAGCAAAAACGCAAAATAAATTTCACCTCCGATTTTGTCCAAACCACTTTTATCCGGTATTAGACATTCCCAGCCATGGCCCCAGACCCGTCAACCCAGGCGGAAAGAAGTGGAAGACCCCCAAACAGCCAAAAAGCAAAACTACAAAAATGGGGACTTAGAAATTGTCAGGCAAATTTCCAAAATCACTCCACGCGTGCTCTGCAGCTAGGCCCTAACTCCCCTTTGCCACCATGGATTTGCTTCAAACCTCTTGCAATCAAAAGTATCCATACCCAGCAGTGCTCCAAGACCCCAAAACCCACCCCCAAACACCAGGAACACCCCCAAACAGGCCCCCCAAAACATGAAAGAGAGCAAAAACTATAAAAAAGTGAAACACTTTTTCACCATGTATTTTATCCAAAACACTTTTATCCGGTATTAGACCTTCCCAGCAATGGCCCCAGACCTGTCAACCCTGGTGGAAAGAAGTGGAAGACCCCCAAACAGCCAAAAAGCAAAACTACAAAAATGGGGACTTGGAAATTTTCAGTCAAATTTCCAAAATCACTCCACGCACGCTCTGCAGCTAGGCCCTAACTCCCCTTTGCCACCATGGATTTGCTTCAAACCTCTTGCAATCAAAAGTATCCATACCCAGCAGTGCTCCAAGACCCCAAAACCCACCCCCAAACAGGCCCCCAACAACACGTAAGAGAGCGAAAACTATAAAAAGTGAAAAACTTTTTCACCATGTATTTTATCCAAAACACTTTAATCCGGTATTAGACCTTCCCAGCAATGGCCCCAGACCCGTCAACCCAGGTGGAAAGAAGTGGAAGACCCCCAAACAGCCAAAAAGCAAAACTACAAAAATGGGGACTTAGAAATTGTCAGGCAAATTTCCAAAATCACTCCATGCTCTCTCTGCAGCTAGGCCCTAACTCCCCTTTGACAGCATGGATTTGCTTCAAACCTCTTGCAATCAAAAGTATCCATGCCCAGCAGTGCTCCAAGACCCCAAAACCCACCCCCAAACACCAGGAACCCCCCCAAACAGGCCCCAAAAAAACACGAAAGAGAGCGAAAACTATAAAAAGTGCAAAACTTTTTTACCATGTATTTTATCCAAAACACTTTTATCCGGTATTAGACCGTCCCAGCAATGGCCCCAGACCCGTCAACCCAGGCGGAAAGAAGTGGAATACCCCCAAACAGCCAAAAAGCAAGACTACAAAAATGGGGACTTAGAAATTTTCAGTCAAATTTCCAAAATCACTCCACGCGCGCTCTGCAGCTAAGCCCTAACTCCCCTTTGCCACCATGTATTTGCTTCAAACCTCTTGCAATCAAAAGTATTCATACCCAGCAGTGCTCCAAGACCCCAAAACCCACCCCCAAACACCAGGAACCCGCCCAAACAGGCCCCCAAAAACACGAAAGAGTGCGAAAACTACAAAAAGTGAAAAACTTTTTCACCATGTATTTTATCCAAAACACTTTTATCCGGTATTAGACCTTCCCAGCAATGGCCCCAGACCCGTCAACCCAGATGGAAAGAAGTGGAAGACCCCCAAACAGCCAAAAAGCAAAACTACAAAAATGGGGACTTAGAAATTGTCAGGCAAATTTCCAAAATCACTCCATGCTCTCTCTGCAGCTAGGCCCTAACGCCCCTTTGCCAGCATGGATTTGCTTCAAACCTCTTGCAATCAAAAGTATCCATGCCCAGCAGTGCTCCAAGACCCCAAAACCCACCCCCAAACACCAGGAACCCCCCCAAACAGGCCCCCCAAAACACGAAAGAGAGCAAAAACTATAAAAAGTGCAAAACTTGCTCACCATGTATTTTATCCAAAACACTTTTATCCGGTATTAGACCGTCCCAGCAATGGCCCCAGACCCGTCAACCCAGGCGGAAAGAAGTGGAATACCCTCAAACAGCCAAAAAGCAAAACTACAAAAATGGGGACTTAGAAATTTTCAGGCAAATTTCCAAAATCACTCCACGCGCGCTCTGCAGCTAAGCCCTAACTCCCCTTTGCCACCATGTATTTGCCTCAAACCTCTTGCAATCAAAAGTATCCATACCCAGCAGTGCTCCAAGACCCCAACACCCACCCCAAACACCAGGAACCCCCCCCCAAAGAGGCCCCCAAAAACACGAAAGAGAGCAAAAACTACAAAAAATTAAAAACTTTTTCAACATGTATTTTATCCAAAACACTTTTATCCGGTATTAGACCTTCCCAGCAATGGCCCCAGACCTGTCAACCCAGGTGGAAAGAAGTGGAAGACCCCCAAACAGCCAAAAAGCAAAACTGCAAAAATGGGGACTTAGAAATTGTCAGGCAAATTTCCAAAAGCACTCCATGCGCGCTCTGCAGCTAGGCCCTAACTCCCCTTTGCCACCATGAATTTGCTTCAAACCTCTTGCAATCAAAAGTATCCATACCTAGCAGTGCTCCCAGTTCTGCTGATGGGCTTTATTTTTGTGATTAGGTGATTAAAGTTTTTTTTTATATAGATTTTGCAAAACAAAGAAAGACAGACACACAGTAATAGATGTGAATAAGGACGAAAAAGAAAGTTAGTGATTCATTGACTCATTTTCATGGCTCGGGGTAAAAGCTGATTCCCGTCGACGCGTTTCAACACATGCTTTGTGTCTTCTTCAGGACGAATTCAGAGAGATTCTCCTACCTAGCAGTGCTCCAAGACCCCAAACCCCCCCCCCCAAACACCAGGAACACCCCAAACAGGCCCCCCAAAACACAAAAGAGTGCGAAAACTACAAAAAGTGAAAAACTTTTTCACTATGTATTTTATCCAAAACACTTTTATCCGGTATTAGACCTTCCCAGCAATGGCCCCAGACCCGTCAACCCAGGTGGAAAGAAGTGGAAGACCCCCAAACAGCCAAAACTACAGAAATGGGGACTTAGAAATTGTCAGGCAAATTTCCAAAATCACTCCATGCGCGCTCTGCAGCTAGGCCCTAACTCCCCTTTGCCACCATGGATTTGCTTCAAACCTCTTGCAATCAAAAGTATCCATACCCAGCAGTGCTCCCAGTTCTGCTGATGGGCTTTATTTTTGTGATTAGGTGATTAAAGTTTTTTTTTATATAGATTTTGCAAAACAAAGAAAGACAGACACACAGTAATAGATGTGAATAAGGACGAAAAAGAAAGTTAGTGATTCATTGACTCATTTTCATGGCTCGGGGTAAAAGCTGATTCCCGTTGACGCGTTTCAACACATGCTTTGTGTCTTCTTCAGGACGAATTCAGAGAGATTCTCTAAACATGTGAAAATGCATATTTTCTGAAGTAAAAAGGCTTCAGGCTGTAGAGATGTGGACTTCTTTTATTTTCTTCTATGTGCGAAGTCGACACAAAACAATTCTTTTATTCACAAAGCATGTGTCGAAACGCGTCGACAGGAATCAGCTTTTACAATTAATTTCGGGAATCATCAATGTGTTAATATTGCCCTGATTACTGTATAATCTTTACATTGAAGATTTGTCATTTTAAACAAACTTCCCCCTTTTTTTTAACTATGTGTATTATTAAATATGTTCATATCAATTTTTATAAATGCAATCAAATTTCTCATGTTATCATATAATATTTTTCTTTGAGTCTTTTTCTCCTTATGCTGTGTTTACCTTATTTTATACTTGCTTCTGCCAGTTAATTTGTTTTTTATTTTGCCTGGGCTTTTACCCTTGCACATGATTGCTTTACCCTGACCCAGGAAATTTATCCCATTCAGGGGGTCCTTGTTGCTTTACCATAAGTTCACGTTCATATTGCAGGCACCTCAGCTGCTTTCGGGCCTTAAAAGAATGGTTGAAATGTGTGCCCATTCTTCGGCAGGTGGGCAGTAACTCGCACACTGGACTTTCTTCACTCAAGAATTTTTGAACAACCAGGTTTATACAGTGCGCCAAACACGGCACTCTGAAATAGTTACCCTTATCCATGGCCTTAACTACATTGGCGCCATTATCCGTGGAAACATAACCAATCATGCGTTTTCTTGGGGACAGCCATTGAAAGACCTTTGTGTTAAACTCACGCAAAATGTTTTCTCCTGTATGATTTTTCTCCATGGCAAACATGGCTAGTGTTGCATGTTTCCGAGCAGCTTTATAAACTTTGTCCGGGTCAACACCTGCGGTTACCTTTGCTTTAACCCCTGAAAAAGAGACCCAGTGTGCAGTGATGCACATGCAATCAACGGCTTGGCAACTGGTCCACATGTCTGTTGTCAGATGTATAGTGTGAACCGCACTCTTCTGCAAAGCTGCCCCAATCTCCTCCAGCACATCTTCATGTAGTGCTGGAACCGCACCTCTGGCAAAATAGAACCGTCTAGGAACCTTCCATTTAGGGCAGAGCGTTGCCACTAATTCAAGAAAACCCACCCCTTCCACAAAAGAAAAAGGGAGAAGGTCCAGCGCTAGCATTTTAACCAGCTTAGTGTTATACAGACGCATCATTGGGTGGTTGCGTTCAAATGGCGCATCTGAAAACAACATGCTTCTAATGGTGAGCTGGACCATTTTACGGGATGATGATGACTTCTTCGACCCAGTTACACTCGGTGATGATGAACTTTTTCGCATTGGTGTCTCACTCTCTCCCACACTCTTAGTTTGGCTCATATATCTTGCAGGGGGTGTGCTGCTGACAGGGGTACTGGATGTAAGTGAAGAAATGTTTGACGTTTCTTCCTCCTCGTCATCATCAGATGAAACATCAACAGATACAATTTGTTGACTTGCAATTCGGGCTGCCTTGATCTCCTTTAGGTGCGCATGCCATTTGACAGTGTGCTGTCTCTCAAGATGACCTCTCTGGCCTCCGGTACTATAGTTGGTACCAAGCTTACCATGACTAACTCGAAGCTTACAAATGGTGCAAATGGCTATGTTTTCCCTTGTTGGGCTAACACTAAAGAAGTCCCAAACTGCGGACTTCAAATGTATGTGGGGGGGCGGAGGAGGCGATACTGGGAATGCTAATGCCAGATGAAGTGGAGGATGTATGTTGCCGAAATATACTACGTTGTGCACTTACAGCACCACTAATTGAGGAAATGGAGGTCGAGGTGGATGGAGGTCCCTTCTGGCAAGAAAATATGGAAGTGGTAGGTGGTGGTGTACTAGTTAACTGCATTGGTGGTGGTCCCATTGCCACGTCGCCAACAACACGCTCAGCAGCATTTCGGGCTGGGGTAAAAATGTCTGTTTGCTGCGTGCCCCCTGAGGCTGCAGTGACGTCTTTGATGACTGCATCGTCGTCGTGAGAGTCTTCATCAGCAGGAGTATACGCCACTTCTTGTTCAGTGTCATCATCACACTCCATAACTATGAGTCTTTCGGGGACCTTCCTTTTACGCTTAGCTACCTTTGTCAGATCATGGTGTGCCTCACTCTCAGACGGCCGTGGTGGTTCCCAATTTTCATCCATATCAACATAAGGAAGGGGGCTTGAAGAAGATGTAGACATAATCCTTGATCTTTTCCTTGCTAGGGATCTGGAAGACAATGAATGATCAGGAGGAGTGGCTTCCTCAAATGATACCTCGGCTTGAATGTCGATTTCCTGATGTGCCCCTACTTCGGGAGGAACAACTATTGTGGGCACTTGTGCCGCTCCATGCACCTCTGCTTGCGCATCTCCTTGCGCCCCCTCTCCTTCCACATGTGCTTGGGCTTGTTCTTGCACATGTGGTTGTTGTTGCAGCTGTGGTTGTTGAACACTCGTCAGATGAGTTACAACAACCTGTGTCTATTGAGGGATGCTGCTACTTTCTTGCGATGAGCCAACATCACTGGTCGATCGTGATTGAACAACTATAATGGCTGCATCTGCAGCACTCCAGGGCTTGGACTTAAGTTGGCGTGGTGGTGGTGGCACTGAGACCAATGGAGCAGGGGTGCTGCTCCCAGCTTGGTCCCCAGCAGACCCCGCTGCTGCAGGCGTACTTTTTTCCCCAAAAAATGTGGCGGTCGGCACACCAGTCTCCTTGGTAAGTGGCGCCACTTGCTTCTTCTGCTCCTTACTGGCAACTTTCTTGCTAGAGGAGCTACGGGCAACTTTTTTTGGGGCCATCTTCTTCAGATGTCAGAACAGCAGGCCAGCAGTTGCACAAGTTGCAGAGTGTTCTGTGGCCACACGTGACGTTGGGCTGCACACACTGCAGCAGGACTTGTTCCTGGCACTGTTGAGAAACGATGAGGCTGATGATTCGTCTTTCTGCACTTAAAAGCAAACAAAGCCAGAGGAACATCAGTTTAATATTTGTTGCATATGTAGCGCTTCAATTAATAGTTTGCAAGTAAGCATTTTTATTATACCCACCCCCCAAAATGGAAAGACCAATAAAATGCACCACTGACAGAGTACCCCTGGGCATAATGGATGAAAGCATGGCAGACTGGGTGAAGGCCTATGGCACAACAAAGCACACTGCCGGGCTTCAAAATGGCCCCCAGCCCCCCACCACATGGTCAGGCCCTGCCTCTACCAGTCCTCAAAATGGCCCCCACCCACATGGACAGGCCCCATCAACACCCCAAAAAATCGAAAAACACACAAAAATCCCCACAATCCAATGCCATCCATGTCCTCCATGATGTTTACATTAAAGAGACCCCACAGAAAGACTCAGTCAATGCACCACTGAGTACCCCTGGGCAAAAGGCCCCAACAACAGCCCAAAAATCAAAAAACCCACAAAAATCACAACAATCCAATGCCATCCATGCCCTCAATCATGTTCAAATTCAAGACACCCCACAGAAAGACTAGGCCAGTGCACCACTGAGTACCCCTGGGCATAATAGATGAAAGCATGGCAGACTGGGTGCAGGCCTATGGCAAAACAAAGCACAATGCCTGGCTTCAAAATGGCCCCTAGACCCCCACCACATGTCCAGGCCCTGCCTGTACCAGTCCTCAAAATGGCCCCCACCCACATGGACAGGCCCCATCAACACCCCAAAAACATCAAAAAACACACTAAAATCACCACAATCCAATGCCCACCATGCCCTCCATGATGTTTACATTAAAGAGACCCCACAGAAAGACTCAGTCCATGCACCACTGAGTACCCCTGGGCAAAAGGCTCCAACAACAGCCCAAATATCGAAAAACACACAATAATCACCACAATCAAATTCCACCCATGCCCTCAATCATGTTCAAATTCAAGACACCCCACAGCAAGACTAGGCCCATGCACCACTGAGTACCCCTGGGAATAATGGATAAAAGCATGGCAGACTGGGTGCAGGCCTATGGCACAACAAAGCACAATGCCTGGCTTCAAAATGGCCCCTAGACCCCCACCAAATGGCCAGGCCCTGCCTGTACCAGTCCTCAAAATGGCCCCCACCCACTTGGACAGGCCCCATCAACACTCCAAAAAATCGAAAAACACACAAAAATCACCACAATCCAATGCCATCCATGCCCTCCATATTGTTTACATTAAAAAGACCCCACAGAAAGACTGACCAAAAATCGAAAAACACACAAAAATCACCACAATCCAATGCCATCCATGCCCTCAATCATGTTCAAATTCAAGACACCTCACAGAAAGACTAGGCCCATGCACCAATGGGTACCACTGGGCATAACGGATGAAAGCATGGCAGACTGGGTGCAGGCCTATGGCACAACAAAGCACACTGCCTGGCTTCAAAATGGCCCCTAGACTCCCACCACATGTCCAGGCCCTGCCTGTGCCAGTCCTCAAAATGGCCCCCACCCACATGGACAGGCCCCATCAACACCCCAAAAAATCGAAAAACACACAAAAATCATCACAATCCAATGCCATCTATGCCCTCCATGATGTTTACATTAAAGAGACCACACAGAAAGACTCAGTCCATGCACCACTGAGTACCCGTGGGCAAAAGGCCCCAACAACAGCCCAAAAATCGAAAAACACACACAAATCACCACAATCCAATGCCTTCCATGCCGTCAATCATGTTCAAATTCAAGACACCCCACAGAAGGACTAGGCCCATGCACCACTGAGTACCCCTGGGTATAATGGATGAAAGCATGGCAGACTGGGTGCAGGCCTATGGCACAACAAAGCACAATGTCTGGCTTCAAAATGGCCCCTAGACCCCCACCACATGGCCAGGACCTGCCTGTACCAGTCCTCAAAATGGCCCCCACCCACATGGACAGGCCCCATCAACAGCACAAAAAATCGAAAAACACACAAAAATCACCACAATCCAATGCCATCCATGCCCTCCATGATGTTTACATTAAAGAGACCCCACAGAAAGACTCAGTCCATGCACCACTGAGTACCCCTGGGCAAAAGGCCCCAACACCACCCAAAAAAATCGAAAAACACACAAAAATCACCACAATCCAATGCCATCCATGCCCTAAACGATGTTGAAATTCAACAAAACAGTTGTATCATGCACCCATAACTAACCCTGTTCCTACTGGATACTGTGGCTACCCACAATATATTTTATTTAATGTTCTGAAAATGTTCCAAAATTGTAGTTGCAGCAACTGTAATGCCCCAAACAAACAACATCAACTTACTTGTGAAATTTCTAATCCAAAAGTGATCCAAAGAAAGTCAAAAAGGCCTCAAATCCAAATATCCAGCAGCATCCACAATAAGTAATCCTTCCAGGTCAAGATCCAAATCAAAGTGACCAGGACATGAACGAAGCACTGGGAGGAGCCTGCTGGACAGGAACAGGAAGTTGGAGACTGTGGGGCCCTTCCTTCCTCCTATCCCCCCCCCCCAAAATGGACTCCTTGCAAAATAAAGTGCAGGTAAATGTCAACCTGAGGAGTTATTCTGATAAAAATCATCATTTCCAGAAGGTTTATGCTGCCTGCTGGTGGATTTCTTTACAGAATTGCAAATATTGCAATTTCGCGAGTGCGAGATTGTTGCTGCCCGCCGCTTCTACGTGTTCGCAATTGTTTACTCCCGCGATGCGTGATCACGAGCCTTTATGATGTACTCGCGTTGACAAACTCTCGCTGTGCAAGGTGGCGGGCGCGATGACGTAATAGCGGTCAACAAACTCCTGCGGGATCACGCAGCAAGATCCAAAATGGCGCAGCACACGCAAACATGGAGAAAACAACTCTTCAAATGCTGAATGAAGGTAACTGAACGCCGCGCGCCGCAATATTGTATTTTTTAAGCGCTACCAAGAATTTGCGAATTTTCGGCAAATTCGCGAGAATTCGCGGATGGCGAATTTGCCCAAAATCCGCAAATTCTGTGAGCGGAACTGATTTTACGCCCATGCTTAGTGTCCAGACGGTTTCCCTTTCGTGCCCGGCCATCTGGTCGCCCAGATCCCATCGGGCATCTGGTCGCTCGGATCCCCTTGGCCATCTGGTCGCCCGCAATGCTTTCCTATGGGGCGACCAGATGGCCGGACTTCCCTGGAAGTCTCGATGAGGTGCCATTTGCCTCCCGGATCCCAGCTAGGGCTCCGGGAGGTCGGGTACTTGGCCGCCTTAGGTCCCCTCTGTCACCTCGTGTGCACGGATTACAAGAAAGGGGGGTAATTTTCCTCCGGATTACTAGGGAGAGGGTCAGTCAGACCGCCGTGAGGTCTGGCGATTCTGAATCAGGGGAAGGCAGGACCCGGGCCCGCCCGCCGGGGCTCCCAGGGGCCCAGGGATGCTCCTGCCTCTCAGCCCCTTGCCGATGGTCGTTTTTCTTGTAGTTTGCTCATGCAGACCTCCTTGAGGTCCGGCCATGCTGAGAGGGGGAAG
>NC_141691.1:716902299-716922299 GCF_964263255.1 Lissotriton vulgaris
GGGCCCTGGGCCCTGTCCCCCAGGCCCGCTGCACTGCCAAGGGCCCGGGTCGGGGTTCTGTTGCACCCGGGCAGGCCTCCCATGCTCATCAAGGTGTCCGGGGGTCCCGGGTTGGAGGGCCTGTCGGGGCCTCCTGGCAGCCTTCATGGCTGGGGCCCAGCTGTGGCCTTGGGCCTCCGGTCCGCCATGCCCTGGCGCCCGCTCACTCCTTGGTTGGGCCACAGGGTGTCCAGTAAGCATGGGTGAATTTTGCAAATTCGCGATCCTCGAATTTGCGGATTTGCGAACTCGCAATTCGCAAAATTTGCGAATTCTTGTGAATTTGCGAATTTGCTGTTTTTGC
The DNA here is from genome assembly GCF_964263255.1 of Lissotriton vulgaris. Classification (NCBI taxonomy): domain Eukaryota; kingdom Metazoa; phylum Chordata; class Amphibia; order Caudata; family Salamandridae; genus Lissotriton; species Lissotriton vulgaris. Next base: position 716,902,643 of record NC_141691.1, read on the forward strand.
CAGTTCTCGAGGGTTTTGTACAAGTTCGGGAACGCGAACTTACTTGTTTGGTCACAACGGTCGCGACCATGTTGTTTCTACGTATCCAGCCTGTTTGCGACCCTGTGGTTCATTGCAGCCACCCTCCGGTTCATCACTGCCACCCTCTGGTTCACCAATACCACCCTCTGGATCATCACTGTCCCCCTCTGGTTTATCACAGCACCCTCTGGTTCATCACTGCCACCCTCTGGTTGATCACTGCCATCCTCTTGGTCATCCCTGCCACCCTCTGGTTCATCACTGCCACCCTCTGGTTTGCCACTGCCAACCTCTGGATCATCACTGTCCCCCTCTGGTTTATCACAGCACCCTCTGGTTCATCAATGCCACCCTCTGGTTGATTAATGCCATCCTCTTGTTCATCCCTGCCACCCTCTGGTTCATCACTGCCTCCCTCTGGTTTGCCACTGCCACCCTCTGGATCATCACTGTCCCCCTCTTGTTTATCACAGCACCCTCTGGTTCATCACTGCCACCCTCTGGTTGATCACTGCCCCCCTCTTGTTCAAGGCTGCCATCCTCTGGTTCATCACTGCCATCCTCTGGTTGATCACTGCCACTCTCTGGTTCAAGGCTGCCACCCTTTGGTTCATCACTGCCACCCTCTGGTTTGCCACTGCCACCGTCTGGATCATCACTGCCCCCCTCTGGTTTATCACAGCACACTCTGGTTCATCAATGCCACCCTCTGGTTGATCACTGCCATCCCCTTGTTGATCACTGCCACCCTCTGGTTCAAGGCTGTCACCCTCTGGTTCATCATTGAAATCCTCTGGTTCCTCCCTCCCACCCTCTAGTTCATCACTGCCACCCTCTGGTTGATCACTGCCACCCTCTGGTTTGCCCTGCCACCCTCTGGATCATCACTGTCCCCCTCTGGTTTATCACAGCACCCTCTGGTTCATCAATGCCACCCTCTGGTTGATCACTGCCATCCTCTCGTTCATCCCTGCCACCCTCTGGTTCATCACTGCCACCCTCTGGTTTGCCACTGCAACCCTCTGGATCATCACTGTCCCCCTCTGGTTTATCACAGCACCCTCTGGTTCATCACTGCCACCCTCTGGTGGATCACTGCCACCCTCTGGTTCAAGGCTGCCACCCTCTGGTTCATCACTGCCATCCTCTGGTTCATCCCTGCCACCCTCTGGTTCATCACTGCCACCCCCTGGTTAATCACTGCCATCCTCTGGTTCATCCCTGCCACACTCTGGTTCATCACTGCCACCCTCTGGTTTGCCACTGCCACTCTCTGGATCCTCACTGTCCCCCTTTGGTTTATCACAGCACCCTCTGGTTCACCACTACACCATCTTGTTCACCACTGTAGATTATGGGGGGAAAGCAAAGCACACCTTCCCAGCCTCAACTGAGATGAATGACTTTGGGGCTGGTTAATGTGTCACTGAATTTGTGCTTCAAGTCTGGCACCTGCTTCCTTAGCTGTAAGACCTTCCTGTTGCAGTTATTTTTTTTTACAGGAGCATTGTGCCATACTCTTAACTATTCTCTGACCCTGCTTTGAGGGTCAGAGCAGGGTCAGAGAATAGTTGAAAGTAGGCAACTGAACTCTGGAGGGGTCCCTCAGGAAGCACTACAGGGAATGGTTACAAATTAGCTTGAACTTTTGCACCTCTAAGTGCTTTCAGTTTTCCCAAATTTGTTTTTCTGCCATTTCAATAGATTCGCGGGACACAAAATTGTGCTAAATCGATCTTGCAGTCGACAAATTCGTTCAAATTTGCTGATTTCTGTTTTTTTTTTGCGTGTTCGGGCGTTTTTTTCCTTATTCGCGGACCGCTTGCAGTGCACCGACCCCGAGGTTGCCCATGCGGTCGTGTAAGGGTGCGGCCATCTTGTTTGCGTGACGTGTTTCTGTTTCCGGGCGCTCGTTGCATGCTCGCATCATATGCGGCGCAAGATTTCGTATTTGTGGGCGTTTTTGCATGCTCGCTGGGGAAATATCGCGCAAACTTACCCACACGGTCCTCTATGGGCGCGGCCATTTTGTTTTTCATTCACTGCTATGGTTTTGGGCATGCTACCTTGCTATCCACCTTACATCTTTGTAATCCTATGTTTTTCTGAACTTTTTTTGCTTATCATCTCTCTTTTCAATTTCCTACATCTATATTTTGTGTTTTTTTAACTTTTTGTTACTTAATTACCTACTTTATTTCTTTCGCTCTCTCTCTTATTTGTTTTCAAACCTATTCTTCTTTCCTTCTTCTTGTGCCCAGGTCCATGGCTAAGGGAGGCGACAAGGGCAAGAGGAAGGGCCCAGCACCACGTACCCAGCTCCCTTGCGGGCGTTGGAGGGGGGAGGAAGTGCAGCCCAGGGAGATCTTCTCTGCGGTGGAGGTGGCCACCTTGATGGTTTTTGTGCAAGTCCACCTCCCTAAGACCGTGGCAGCAGGTGGGCGGATTGCTTCCGGTTACGTCCTCCGGGAACGTCGCCAGCTGTGGGAGAAGGTGTGCCGGCGCATGTATAAGGAGTCTGGGGTGCGGCGCACCTACCACCAAGTGACGCACCGGTGGAGTGACATCTTGGACCGGGAGCATGACATGATCGACCTGCTTGGTGTGGAGATCCCTGGCCTTGGTAAGTAGCTATATCATAACTACTTTTTTTCCTTCTGCTCTGTTATATTGCTAATCTATTTTTTTCCTGAAGAGTACGAATGCTGCTGATTAGATTACATTGCAGGAAATTAATGTTTAAATAGCTTCTGTCATTGCAGGTGCTCGCCTGGTTATTGGCGTTGCTACTATGCTTACTTGTTTGCAACATTTTAGTCATTTGAGAGCATTACTACGTAATGCTAGAGACAGTAGACTAAAGTCTAGTCCTTCTTTGTACTCCTGCTGCTGCCACTTTGAAGAGATAGTGGTGGATTGATACGCTGAGTATATCATGTATTACTTGTTATAGGACATTTGTTAGTGGTCTGCAATCATGATGACGGACTTTGTCTGTCACGCGACGTCTCGTGCTGCAGTGATGGCAGTCATAGTAGAACGTTTTTGTTGTTGATGTAGTTAGTGAATTACATAACTTTCCTATTAGACGGTCTGCGAATCCTGCAATACTGTACTACTATCCTCCTAGTTGACCAGATCGGATGCAATTGAAGTTAATTTGTTTCCCCGACATAATTTTAGATTGAGTACAAAGAAATCAAATATTTCCCAAAAAACAATCATCCATGTTGTGTTTCTTTATTTCATGATCACCAGGAACTACCAGGGGCAAGGCGCCGGCGGCGACAGAGACTCCAGTGGCAGAAGTTGGACAGGAGCAGTCCCTTGCAGGTTCTTCTGCTGGCCCCAGTAAGTTTTTTTATTGTTATATTAATACTTATACTTCCCTAACTTTTACAGCTCCTATTCATTATAAACTGGTTCCTAATAATTCTATGTTTTACAAAATAGTCTTTGATCTTCTTCTAATGTAGACTACTTTCTACATTCTTATCCTGTCTCTACCATCACTCTCTGTGCTACTACTATTTACAATTATGAGTCGGTCTGTGTAGGTAGTTAAGCTTGCCCATTCAACAAACGGTGTGAAACAAAACTCTGATACAGCAATAGCTCTGAGTGCAGTCCTCTGGGTTGCCCTTGCTGTCTATTCCAGTCTTCTTAATGCAAGCGCTTTGACAATTTTCAGCCAAGTCATATCAGATGTAGTTTAGGGATGTGAAGAACGAAAAGTTAAAGAAGGGTGAAACGAAGGACGAGGGAGTCTTAATATCTATGACTGTAAAGAATGGTTTTGTTGAATGCAATTCAACATAAGAAAGAAGACGGCGGTTTCAAAAATATTATGAAAAGGGTGTTAGTTGGTTGTTGACGAAAAAAAATTTTGGTACATTTGAGACCTTAATAAGAATCATAGACGTACTTTGGAAGCCTGTATGTTATCTTCTTATCCTCCTCGTCGATAGCAGAGGTGTATGATGTACTAGAGCAGACGCTGAGTGGATGAAGTATGGCCAGTGGCAGTGCCACCCCTATAGAAAAGTAAGACATTCCTATCCCCACCAGCATGTACTGCTTAAAGTACTGCGAGTCTGCATCATCTTGGCCTGTGTCTCTATTTCTAGGGTGAAAGTTGAGTGAGCTGCCATTTTGGCAGCTACCACAAAACTCACGTACCAGTAATTTATTTTGCAAAACGAGAGAAAAAAAGGCCTTTTTTTAGTACTCTCTGACTATGTATGTAGTAGTGAGTCCACCTATAGTGCTGCTAGTTGAATTCCTGAAACGCACATTGTCACATGCTTACAAAGACGGAGGAAAGATACATGCCAAAATGTTATACTGTGTTTGCTACTTGCTGGTGTTACTGAGTGTCAACCTGACGTTGAATTATTTTGACTTTATGTTAAAGACTATTGGCTACAGTATTTTTCTTTCTTTATTCATAGATGCTACTCCCAAAAATCTCACCCGTAAGGAGATGGCTGTCCGTGCCAGGGCCCGTAAGCTGGAGGCTATTTGTGCTGAGTATCAGCGGTTGTGGGCTCGGGAGCATGAGGAGACATCAACATCCTCTTCCACTGCCCCCGGGTCCACCAGCCAGAAGCCTCCAGTGAAATGGAGCCGTGGCCCGACAGCCTCCCGCGGCCACCGCACAGCAGCAACAACATCAGCGGCCTCCCCCAGATCCTGGATGGTTCGTGTGCGCCGGCTACGCAGAAGAGTGGGCTACCTGGAGCGGTTGGCCCAAAAACATCAGCGCCAGCTCCGGGACCTCAGCAAAGAGCAGCGGGACATGCAGTAACAGCTTGCAAAACTACGCCACCGGAGGAAGTGACTGTCCCTTGCCCCTTTTTTATAGACTGTTGGGGGGGTGGGTACTGGGTGTTTGGGAAAGGGGACTTTTGGACATTTTGAGATTGGTTGGGTTTGGGAGGGGGGGTGAGTTCGGGTAATTTATTTTATTATTGTTTTGCTGAAAACAACACAAATATATATTTTCTAATCATTACTTTTCTTTCAAAAACACAGTATACGCGTTCATATATTATTTAGTGTGGGGGTTGGCGGTGGTTAATGGACCTTTGTTTTCTTCAAACCTACTAGCATGAATGAAACATCTAGTCCTGAAATCTACCAAAATGCAAGTAACTGAGTTAGTAAATTTAGTAGCCCTGCTACTGTACTTTATGTACTTTACTAGTAGTACTGTCAGTCTCTGCTCTCCTAGTCTCCTCCCAACTTAGTCCTCCTAGCCCATTATTCTACTACCTCTCCAATATGCTTATCTTACCTGTGATTTGTCTTTGACAATCGGGGTAGCCCCAGGGCTGGATGCATTGCAAATGGTGATTAAGGTTGGTTGTTGACTTGAATCCTCGACAGATGCAATATCATTGTTGTGCTGGTAGCAGTAGTGGTACACACTGGCAGTATCACCATATGAAAAAAAGAGGAAATTAAACATTGAGTGGCCTGAGCGTAGCATTAGAAACAGTACAATAGATAGTACGGTACAGAACAGTGCCCTAAATTGTAGCCTAAGCAGTGCCAACGTAAGGTAAGCATTAAGCATTTGATTGTTCACGTCATGTAGGAGGAGGATGTTCTTATCAATCCACGATGGCGCACATGAACTTCTGGTTGCTTTGACCTTATCCTCCCCAGCAGGTGTGTGAAAGTTATTGTTGTTGTCAGTCACACCTCAATGAAACACCACACAGCCCGGGGGAAGAGTGTTAGGGTTTGAAAATTGAATGGGAATGGGGTTTTTGGGAAAGTTTGGTAGAGAGGAAAAAAAACACAGTATGGACACTCAAACAACAAATGAAGAGAAACAAATCTTTGGATTAGAAGATATTGATAAATCTTTAAAGGGACATAAAGGAAGTGCACTACTGTATGCCAGAAGTACTAAATGGATGATCAGGTTACTGAAAAGTAGTATTCTACTTACTGCAACTTACTAGTAAGTACGAAGAAACAAGTTGACAGTACAGGGATGCCGTCATTAGGCAATTTCACTTGACTCTCTGCCCTCATAGAGAATAAACACTTAGAACATTAAATTAGTGTTAAACATAGCAAAGACGTATCAAATAGCTGGAGGGATGAATTTGAAGCAGAGATCAAACAAACGCACAGAGTCACACTCGTAGAAGTAAGTTCAAGTTCACAACAATATCATTTAAAAGATAAGGAGAATTTTGGATAATGTTACTGTTTTTTGTAGTTGTCCCGTTGAATTTCTGAAGCTGATGCATCCAGCCATTCCTTTTATTCGCGGTACTCCTCCATTCCATTGGATGCTCCGTCGATCAATCTTGGTGACCAGACATACTGTCCAATGCCTGCCTGATGCGGATTTGTGGATCGCTATTTGTAAGCCTGAGTAGTACATCGATGGCACAGGGTAAAAGCATGCCTGTAATTGATGATGGAAAAACACAACCTTAAGTGGTAAAGACACCTCGTAGAAAAAAATATTTAAGGCACGCTGTGTAGTGCAAAAATTATACTGTCTCTTTCAGAGATGACAATCCCCAAAATCTAGAACACCCCACATTACCCTCCCAAAAACGTGCAGAATACTGCTGCTACCTCGCAGAGGCCTAATTTCGAATCCTGCAAAAACGCACTCAGAAAGTATGCCCAAAACCCCCCTTTCCCACCATGGATTATCTTCAACCACTTGCAATAAAAATTAGACATTCCAACAAGTGTTCCAAGACCCCACCCAGTCGTTAAAATCTAGAACCCCCGCCCAAACACATGCAATACTATACTGCTAACCCTAACGAGCCCTAAGTTAAGAATAGTGGCAAAACCTTTCTTTAACTAGGCCAAATCCCCCCTTTCCCACCATGGATTTTCTTCAAACCACTTGCAACCAAAATTACACATTCCCATGAGTGCTCTAAGACCCCAGAACCCAGTTGTAAAAATCTAGAACACCCCAAACACATGCAATCCTGCTGCTAGTGCTAACCCTATCTAGCCCTAAGTTAAAAAAAGTGTCAAAACGCTTTTCAGCATGGATTTTCTCCAAACAACTTTTATCCCGTATTGGACATTCCCAGCAATGCCCCAAGACCTGCCAACCCAGCCACAAAAAATCAGAACACCCCCAAACAGGCAAAAAGCAAAATTGGAAAATCTCATACTTTGAATATTTTCAGCCTTCTTTCAATTCTGTCCAAACGCGCTGTGCAGCTAGGTCATAACTGCACTTTTCCACCAAGGATTTCCTGAAAACAAATGCAATCAACATTAGACTGTGCCAGCAGTGCTCCCAGACCCCAAAACCCACCCCCAAACACCAGGAACCCCAAACAGGCCCCCAAAAACACAAAAGAGAGCGAAAAGTGAAAAAGTTTTTCACCATGTATTTTATCCAAAACACTTTTATCCGGTATTAGACATTCCCAGCAATGGCCCCATACCCGTCAACCCAGGCGGAAAGAAGTGGAAGACCCCCAAACAGCCAAAAAGCAAAACTACAAAAATGGGGACTTAGAAATTTACAGGCAAATTTCCAAAATCCCTCCACGGGCATTCTGCAGCTAGGCCCTAACTCCCCTTTGCCACCATGGATTTGCTTCAAACCTCTTGCAATGAAAAGTATCCATACTCAGCAGTGCTCCCTGACCCCAAAACCCACCCACAAACACCCGGAACCCCCCAAACAGCACCTCAAAGACAAGCAAGTCATCAAAAATGAAAAAACATTTCACCTCCGATTTTGTCCACACCACTTTTATCCGGTATTAGACATTTCCAGCAATGGCCCCAGACCCCTGCAGACACCTGCAAAAAAGCAGAACACCCCCAAACAGGCACAAATCTAAAATGGGCCTACTACCTTCAATTCAGTCCAAATACGCTGTTCAGCTAGGCCCTAACTCCCCTTTTCCATCATGGATTTCCTGAAAAACAAATGCAATCAACATTAGACTGTGACAGCAGTGCTCCCAGACCCCAAAACCCACCCCCAACAACCTAAAAGCCCACCAAACGGCACCCCAAAGACAGGCAAGTGATCAAAAGCGCAAAATCTTTTTCTGCTCTGATTTTCTCGAAAACCACTTTTATCTGGTATTAGACTAACCCTGGGCGAAGCACTACGCTACGCTCGCGGAGTTTGCGAAGTTTGCGCAACTTCCCACTACGCGAGCTGCACGTAGCACAGTGCGAACACGCGTAGTGCAGCGTAGCGTAGTGCAGCGCTCATTTTCTGCTTGTTCGCGGTCTTGTACGTCATGTTCGCGACCTCGAGCAAGCAAAATGACATCCCGGCGAGATTCTCAACGCAGGGAGGTAATGTTTCTCATTGTCAGTGGTTGCGGATGCTCGAGACCGCTCTCAATGAGAAACTGCCAGTTTGCGTTGAGAAAGCTGCAGCTCGAGTAATAATCTACTCGAGCAGCAGAAAACTACAGCTCGCACTGTGCAAGATGCCGTTTTCAATGATTGCACAGTGCCGGATGCTTGTCCGCACTGTGCAATCATTGAAAACACATCTTGCGCAGTGCGGACATGCTACTACGCAGCTCGCGTAGTGCTACGTGAAGTTCGCGTAGTGCGAAGTGCACTTCGCGTAGCTTCGCGTAGCGCTACTTCGCGAACTACGCCCACCCTAATATTAGACCTTCACAGCAATGCCCCAGACCCGTCAACTCACCCGCAAAGAAGTAGAACCCCCCACAAGTGCAGAGTCTTTCTTCATTGGGCGTAATCCAGCCATCTGCTTTGAGGGAAATAGGAGTCTGGAGGAGGAGGATAGAGGAGCATGTTCTTGTGAACTTGTGAACCTGAGGAATGCAGACTGCGGCACCTTCAAATCAATAAGCAAATAAGTGAAGACAGTTCTGCTGATCTGCTTGTTTTTGTGATTAGGTGATTAAAGTTTTTTTTATATAGATTTTGCAAAACAAAGAAAGACAGACACACAGGAATAAAAGTGAATAAGGACGAAAAAGAAAGCTAGTGATTCATTGACTCATTTTCAGGGCTCGGTGTCAGGGAAGAAGAGCTCGTCCTCAAACTCTGCGAATTCATACGGGAGTAGGTCACTTAACAGAGAAGAACTTCCCTCATCTAAGTTGGTGTCCTCCTCGTTTTCTTCCTGCGTGCATTCTCATATTTTGTAATCTGGTGGTATGAAGTGCTGATTCATCTTGATCATTGTTAACCTCTCCACATTTTTGGGCGAGAGGCGGGTCCCTTGGGAAGTTACAATGCCACCAGCAACACTGAAAACACGTTCAGAAGACACACTTGTGAGTGGGCAAGACAAGTAATTTAAAGCCAGGTTGGTGATCTCTGGCCGCAATTCTCTTTTCCCATGCCAATACGCCAATGGGTCATCATGAACATAGACCTCTGTTGAGTCATTCAGATAGTCCTGCACCATCGACTCAAGGTTCTCCAGGGTTCCTCCACTTTGCTTACTTTTTACTGGGACCTTTTGAGAAGCAAACCCAAGCTGAGTTAGCCAATCCTTTTCTTCTAACAATGTTACTGTTGTGTCTGGTGCAAATGATACGGTTGCTGGTGTCTTTAACGGCTGAGAGGGAAAATCACTCACTTCTGCCACAGCCACAGATGCTGAAGTGGATTTTTTTGACTCCGGATGGCCTGCTGATGCTGATATACTGCCTTTTCCTTCAATTTCCTGCCGTTCCCTTTCAAACCGACTGGCTGACACAGCTAGCCAATGTTTGTACTTTGTAACATCTGCGTCATCAAAAGGAAAGAATTCTCTGCCTGCCACTGCCTTTTTGTACCGTGGATCCAGAATAGTAGCACAAATGTAATGCTGTTCTGTGTGGATCTTTTGAAGACGTTCATCGCAAAGTAGGCACTGTAATAACTTCTCCGCCAAGTCACATGTTTCTTGCTTTCCATCTTTTTGAAATGTAGAAGACACCGCCTTCAGTTGGTGCTCTAGCATGCGCAACAATGGGATAGCTTTTCCCAAATTACAGTCCTCCCAGCAGACTGCATGCGTGAAGACCTCAAAAGGACGAAGCATGTCTGTCAGGCTTTTAACTAGCTTCCATTGCTCCACCTGTATCCTCAGGTCCATCATGGGTGTACCCAGTGTAAAGAAATACTGATCGACTACCGCATACTGCTCATACAGACGCTCAAGCATGTAGAAGGTTGAGGTCCAACGTGTTACCACCTCCTGGATGAGTGCTTTCACTGACAGTTTACGTTCATATTGCAGGCACCTCAGCTTCTTCCGGGCCTTAAAAGAATGGTTGAAATGTGTGCACATTCTTCAGCAGGTGGTCAGTAACTCATACACTGTACTTTCCTCACTCAAGAATTTTTTAACAACCAGGTTTATACAGTGCGCCAAACACAGCACTCTGAAATAGTTACCCTTATCCATGGCCTTAACTACATTGGCGCCATTATCCGTGGAAACATAACCAATCATGCGTTTTCTTGGGGACAGCCATTGAAAGACCTTTGTGTTAAACTCATGCAAAATGTTTTCTCCTGTATAATTTTTCTCCATGGCAGACGTTGCTAGTTTTGCATGTTTCCGAGCAGCTTTATAAACTTTGTCCGGGACAACACCTGCGGTTACCTTTGCTTTAACCCCTGAAAAAGAGACCCAGTGTGCAGTGATGCACATGTAATCAACGGCTTGGCAACTGGTCCACATGTCTGTTGTCATATGTATAGTGTGAACCGCACTCTTCTACAAAGCTGCCCCAATCACCTCTAGCACATCTTCATGTAGTGCTGGAACCGCAACTCTGGCAAAAAAGAACCGGCTAGGAACCTTCCATTTAGGGCAGAGCGTTGCCACTAATTCAAGAAAACCCACCCCTTCCACAAAAGAAAAAGGGAGAAGTTCCAGCGCTAACATTTTAGCCATCTTAGTGTTATACAGACGCGTCATTGGGTGGTTGCGTTCAAATGGTTCATCTGAAAACAACATGCTTCTAATGGTGGGCTGGACCATTTTATGGGATGATGATGACTTCTTCAACCCAGTTACGCTTGGTGATGATGAATTTTTTCGCATTGGTGTCTCACTCTCTCCCACACTCTTAGTGTGGCTCATATATCTTGCAGGGGGTGTACTGCTGACAGGGGTACTGGGTGTAAGTGAAGAAATGTTTGACGCTTCTTCCTCCTCGTCATCATCAGATGAAACATCAACGGATACAATTTGTTGACTTGCAATTCGGGCTGCCTTGATCTCCTTTAGGTGCACATGCCATTTGACAGTGTGCTGTCTCTCAAGATGACCTTTCTGGCCTCCAGTACCATAGTTGGTACCAAGCTTACCACGACTAACTCGAAGCTTACAAATGGTACAAATGGCTATGTTTTCCCTTGTTGGGCTAACACTAAAGAAGTCCCAAACTGCAGACTTCAAATGTCTGAGGGGGGCGGAGAAGGCGATACTGGGAATACTAATGCCAGTTGAAGTGGAGGATGTGTGTTGCCGAAATTTACTACGTTGTGCACTTACATCACCACTAATTGAGGAAATGGAGGTCGAGGTGGATGGAGGTCCCTTCTGGTGAGAAAATATGGAAGCGGTAGGTGGTGGTGTACTAGTTAACTGCATTGGTGGTGATCCCATTGCCACGTCGCCAACATCACGCTCAGCAGCATTTCGGGCTAGGGTAAAAATGTCTGTTTGCTGCATGCCCGCTGAGGCTGCAGTGACGTCTATGATGACTGCGTCGTCATCGTGAGAGTCTTCATCAGCAGGAGTATACGCCACTTCTTGTTTAGCGTCATCATCACGCTCCATAACTATGAGACTTTCGGGGACCTTCCTTTTACGCTTAGCTACCTTTGTCAGACCATGGTATGCCTCACTCTCAGACGGCCGTGGTGGTTCCCAATTTTTATCCATATCATCAGAAGGAAGGGGGCTTGAAGAAGATGTAGACACCATCCTTGATATTTTCCTTGCTAGGGATCTGGAAGACAATGAATGATCAGGAGGAGTGGCTTCCTCAAATGATACTTCGGCTTGAATGTCGATTTCCTGATGTGCCCCGACTTCGGGAGGAACAACTATTGTGGGCACTTGTGCCGCTCCATGCACCTCTGCTTGCGCATCTCCTTGCGCCGCCTCTCCTTCCACATGTACTTGGGCTTGTACTTGCACATGTGGTTGTTGTTGCAGCTGTGGTTGTTGAACACTCGTCAGATGAGTTACAACAACCTGTGTTGATTGAGGGATGCTGCAACTTTCTTGCGATGAGTCAACATCACTGGTCGATGGTGATTGAGCAACTATACTGGCTGCCTCTGCAGCACTCAAGGGCTTGGACTTAAGTTGGCGTGGTGGTGGTGGCACTTAGCCCAATGAAGTGGGGGTGCTGCTCCCAGCTTGGTCCCCAGCAGACCCCGCTGCTGCTGCTGGCGTACCTTTTTTTTCCCAAAAAATGCAGCGGTCGGCACACCAGTATCCTTGGTAAGTGACGCCACTTGCTTCTTCTGCTCCTTACTGGCAACTTTCTTGCTAGAGGAGCTACGGGCAACTTTTTTTGGGGCCATCTTCTTCAGATGTCAGAACAGCAGGCCGCAGTTGCACAAGTTGCAGAGTTGGGTGTGGCCACACGTGACGTTGTGCTGCACACACCGCAGCAGGACTTGTTCCTGGCACTGATGAGGAATGATGAGGCTGATGATTCGTATTTCTGCATCTAAAAGCAAACAAAGCCAGAGGAACATCAGTTAAATAAATGTTGCATATGTAGCGCTTCAATTAATAGTTTGCAAGTAAGCATTTTTATTATACCCACCCCCCAAAATGGAAAGACCAATAAAATGCACCACTGACAGAGTACCCCTGGGCATAATGTATGAAAGCATGGCAGACTGGGTGAAGGCCTATGGCACAACAAAGCACACTGCCGGGCTTCAAAATGCCCCCTAGACCCCCACCACATGGCCAGGCCCTGCCTGTACCAGTCCTCAAAATGGCCCCACCCACATGGACAGGCCCCATCAACAGCCCAAAAAATCGAAAAACACACAACAATCACCACAATCCAGTGCCATCCATGTCCTCCATGATGTTTACATTAAAGAGACCCCACAGAAAGACTCAGTCCATGCACTACTGAGTACCACTGGGCAATAGGCCCCAACAACAGCCCAAAAATCGAAAAACACACAAAAATCACCACAATCTAATGCCATCCATGCCCTCAATCATGTTCAAATTCAAGACACCGCACAGAAAGACTAGGCCCATGCACCACTGAGTACCCCTGTGCATAATGGATGAAAGCATGGCAGACTGGGTGCAGGCCTATGGCACAACAAAGCACATTGCCTGGCTTTAAAATGGCCCCTAGAACCCCACCACATGGCCAGGCCCTGCCTGTACCAGTCCTCAAAATGGCCCCCACCCACATAGACAGGCCCCATCAACACCCCAAAAAATCGAAAAACACACAAGAATCACCACAATCCAATGCCATCCATGCCCTCCATGATGTTTACATTAAAGAGACCCCACAGAAAGACTCAGTCCATGCACCACTGAGTACGCCTGGGCAAAAGGCCCAAACAACAGCCCAAAAATCGAAAAACTCACAAAAATCACCACAATCCAATGCCATTCATGCCCTCAATCATGTTAAAATTCAAGACACCTCACAGAAAGACTAGGCCCATGCACCACTGAGTACCCCTGGGCATAACGGATGAAAGCATGGCAGACTGGGTGCAGGCCTATGGCACAACAAAACACACTGCCTGGCTTCAAAATGGCCCCTAGACCCCCACCACATGGCCAGGCCCTGCCTGTACCAGTCCTCAAATGGCCCCCACCCACAGGGACAGGCCTCATCAACACCCCAAAAAATCAAAAAACACACAAAAATCACCACAATCCAATGCCATCCATGCCCTCCATGATAATTACATTAAAGAAACCCCACAGAAAGACTCAGTCCATGCACCACTGAGTACCTCTGGGCAAAAGGCCCCAACAACAGCCCAAAAATCGAAAAACACACAAACATCTCCACAACCCAATGCCATCCATGCCCTCAATCATGTTCAAATTCAAGACACCCCACAGAAGGACTAGGCCCATGCTCCACTGAGTACCCCTGGGCATAATGGATGAAAGCATGGCAGACTGGGTGCAGGCCTATGGCACAACAAAGCACACTGCCTGGCTTCAAAATGGCCCCTAGACCCCCACCACATGGCCAGGCCCTGCCTGTACCAGTCCACAAAATGGCCCCCACCCACATAGACAGTTCCCATCAACACCCCAAAAAAGTCAAAAAACACACAAAAATCACCACAATCCAATGCCATCCATGCCCTCCATGATGTTTACATTAAAGAGACCCCACAGAAAGACTCAGTCCATGCACCACTGAGTATCCCTGGGCAAAAGGTCCCAACAACAGCCCAAAAATCGAAAAACACACAAAAATCACCACAATCCAATGCCATCCATGCCTTCAATCATGTTCAAATTCAAGACACCCCACAGAAACACTAGGCCCATGCACCACTGAGTACCCCTGGGCATAATGGATGAAAGCATGGCAGACTGGGTGCAGGCCTATGGCACAACAAAGCACACTGCCTGGCTTCAAAATGGCCCCCAGACCCACACCACATGGCCAGGCCCTACCTGTACCAGTCCTCAAAATGGACCCAACCGCATGGACAGGCTCCATCAACACCCCAAAAACATTGAAAAACACACAAAAATCACCACAATCCAATGCCCTCCATGATGTTTACATTAAAGAGACCCCACAGAAAGACTCAGTCCATGCACCACTGAGTACCCCTGGGCAAAAGGCCCCAACAACAGCCCAAAATTCGAAAAACACATGCAAATCACCACAATCCAATGCCTTCCATGCCCTCAATCATGTTCAAATTCAAGACACCCCACAGAAGGACTAGGCCCATGCACCACTGAGTACCCCTGGGCATAATGGATGAAAGCATGGCAGACTGGGTGCAGGCCTATGGCACAAAAAAGCACACTGCCTGGCTTCAAAATGGCCCCTAGACCCCCACCAATTGGCCAGGCCCTGCCTGTACCAGTCCTCAAAATGGCCCCCTCCCACATGGACAGGCCCCATCAACACCCAAAAAATCGAAAAACACACAAAAATCACCACAATCTAATGCCATCCATGCCCTCCATGATGTTTACATTAAAGAGACCCCACAGAAAGACTCAGTCCATGCACCACTGAGTACCCCTGGGCAAAAGGCCCCAACAACAGCCCAAAAATTGAAAAACACACAAAAATCACCACAATCCAATGCCATCCATGCCCTCAATCATGTTCAAATTCAAGACACCCCACAGAAACACTTGGCCCATGCACCACTGAGTACACCTGGGCATAATGGATGAAAGCATGGCAGACTGGGTGCAGGCCTATGGCACAACAAAGCACACTGCCTGGCTTCAAAATGGCCCCTAGACCCCCACCACATGGCCACGCCCTGCCTGTACCAGTCCTCAAAATGGCCCCCACCCACATGGACAGGCCCCATCAACACCCCAAAAAATCGAAAAACACACAGAAATCACCACAATCCAATGCCATCCAGGCCCTCCATGATGTTTACATTAAAGAGACCCCACAGAAAGACTCAGTCCATGCACCACTGAGTACCCCTGGGCAAAAGCCCCAACACCACCCAAAAAAATCGAAAAACACACAAAAATCACCACAATCCAATGCCATCCATGTCCTAAATGATGTTGAAATTCAACAAAACAGTTGTATCATGCACCCATAACTAACCCTGTTCCGACTGGATACTGTGGCTACCCACAATATATTTTATTTAATGTTCTGAAAAAGTTCCAAAATTGTAGTTGCAGCAACTGTAATGCCCCAAACAAACAAATCAACTTACTTGTGAAATTTCTTATCCAAAAGTGATCCAAAGAAAGTAAAAAAGGCCTCAAATCCAAATATCCAGCAGCATCCACAACAAGCATTTACAATGCAATGGTCTCGGCATTATTAAAGGTAGAGCTATTGGCATTGCTCATGACATTTTTTTTCATTTTCTTTTTTTTAAAAAACATAAATAAATGGTATTGTCATTTACAATGGCAATAGGTGAGCATTAGGCAGTAGTAGAGAGTATTCCCGGACACAGAGCCACACACACAGACAGAGCCTGTGTGTGTGTGTGTGTGTGTGTCCATGGCTCTGTCTGTGTGTGTGTGTGTGGCTTTGTGTCCGCGAAAACGCTCTACTACTCTCTAATGCTCACCTATTCCCATTGTAAATGACAACACCATTTATTTATGTTTTGAAAAATAAAAGAAATGAAAAAAAATGTCATGAGCAATGCCAATAGCTCTATCCTTAATAATGCCGAGCTTGGGAGGAGGGGTCACTGATCTGAGAGCTCCGGACTGTCCCTGGACCATGAAGGGGGCTTCCTGCATGTACTTTGCAAGGGGGCCCCCTCAAGTTTCGTTACACCACTGGCATAACGTTACTCTTTGATGGTAGTGGACGGGTGTGGAGAGGAGCTTTATGGATTCTGTGGTTTGAAAATAAAACGCTGCCTGTGGTGAATGGACAAAGGGGCAGGAAAGATGAGACAGTGACAACAGGGTGACAGAGTGACGAGGAGGGACCAGACTGTAATGAGTGCACGTCTAGCTGTGGTGCACCGGAGCTTGTGGTTGTGAAGGCTATTAATACAGCAGTGCCCAGTTCCTAGCGCCTTGAAGTGGAGGCTGGGTTTACTATCGGAGCTGATCACCCCAGATAACGTGTCTACTCTCCGAGTGTAGTTTCCCAGGGCCGGCCTGTGCGGAAATGTTGCCCCTGTGGAGTACGGAGGTCGGGAGAGCTGTCACAGGTGGGAGCGCACGGACCCTGCTGGGGACACACGGATGTCTCTGGTGAGAGCACGATTTATTTCCTAGCCCCAGAGCTGCATACAGTGAAAAGCTCAAGGGACTATACTGAGAACACCCAGTTTCACAGTCCAAAACAAGTAAGATGTACTGGTTTGTAGAAGTGAAAATGGCCCATTGTGTGTTATCTGCTCAGAAGGGCAATGTAAAGTGAATCTTGCCTTACTAGGACATAACAAATTGTAGAAAATATTTAAATCAGAAATCTACCTTGTTTAGTCTTTGTCTTCATAACGACTTATTGAGGACTACGATGTCATCATCAATGCATACAAATGTCAACACTGATAAAGAGCAAGTCAGGGTCTAGGGCATTTACGAGACTTCAACCAGCGTAAAAAAAAATTAATAGAAAACTTGAATGCAGTAGATTTACTGTAGACCATGACCCACATACTCCAATCTGCTTCGAGGCATCCAGAGTAGTGTGCTGGTGCAATACAAATATACACCGTTGCTAGGTTTTCCAACAAAAGGGACTGGAGAATAAGAAGTGCCCCATGATGGGCCAGCAAAAACAACCCACTAGTAAGACTGCACAACAGTAATTCATAATTCACCTGCCATGGGCCCCAGCCACTCCCTTTATGGTTAGGGCATCCATTTAGAGTGGTCAACTGCCACTATACAAATCATACAATCTGAAAGGGATAGTGGTCTGTCCGGGTGAAGAAAACAACTTTAGAAACGTTAACATTTCACAGCAATGTTATGCTTGCCGATTTCACAAACCTTATAGATAGGAAATAGTGCTATTATTTTGTGGATGGGTTTACTGGCCAGAAAGACTTATGTACCATGGACACAGTCATTCTCTTTCAAATAAAAACGCGCCAATGCAACAGGCAGGTCTGTGGGATTGATGAGGAGGAGACATCCTACCAAACTAGCCACTTGCATTTATGTAAACTAACTCCCAACCATAAATATTAGCATCAAATGTGTACTTATCGCATAGTATGTTTATTTTTGCTAAATTCTGCATTTCTCATTACTTTGACGTGCAAGGGGCTGTGCAACGCTTTATAATAAGTTTGAAATTAAACGTATAGAGACACCAAGTGGAAAGGCAAGTAATATCAAGAATTACAGAATTGGGACTCATGTCCGAGTCCGATTTCCCACAGTTTTTTGATCCATGCAATAGGCATTGTACGAACCGGACCATAGCTGCACGTCAGCACTCACATTCTGAATGGTCTTTAAATATATATTTCCAGTGATAAAAAGCAGTTTAAAAACAATGTACCCAAAAAAGCTCACTCACGACTACCTCCTCCCCTTGCACCATTCAATACACAGGGAACAGGCGATCTGTGATACTACGACATCTGCTCGCCCAACCTGCTCCCGGCTCACCACTAGGCCTGCCCATCCAAGAAACAGCACGTAGGACGAGGTTTACCTACGACGGCCTCGGTGCAAAGATATTAATTACTGCAGTGTGTCGACCCCGCACTCAGCGGCAGCAGGACCCGTTTAAGTGACCCAGAAACAAAGTGAAAAAAATAAAAGTTATAAAAAAGCTCACTCACGACTACCTCCTCCCCTCGCACCATTCAATACACAGGGAACAGGCCATCTGTGATACTACGACATCTGCTCGCCCGGCCTGCTCCCGGCTCACCACTAGGCCTGCCCATCCCAGAAACAGCACTCTGTCCTGATCAGATACCTAAGTTCAAAATATATTTCTGAGGGTAAAAATATGACCTTAAAATGTACATTATTTAAAAAGTAACAAGGGCTATATTTTGGCACTGTAAGTAATTCGACTTGAAGCTTACTTAATGAGGATATGGGTCACTGATTTCAGGCCGTCGCTCGTGTAGGGCAGTCCCCCAAATAACTGCTTTCCACCAAGGGCTTGTAAAATGCATCGGTGACATGTTGGTGCAGGCAGTCGGGCATGGAGCTGGACTGCGTCTGTTAGAGGGCATCATGGTGGCGCACATCGGATTCGGGGGTGAAGCGTGACTCCTAGGGCTGGAGCACACAGGCGAGCCTGGGGATGGAGTGTGACTCCTAGGGCTGGAGCACGGCCGACAGGGAGCGGTTTCGTATCGCCAGAACAGCGAGCGGGGGGACAGCGGGAGCCACAACAGGGAGGGGGCGGGAGGGGGACAGCGGGACGGGAGAGACTCGCGGGGGGGTGGGGGGGGACGGGAGAGACTCGCGGGGGGGGGGACACGGGAGAGACTCGCGGGGGGGGGGGACGGGAGAGCCTCGGGGGACGAGGCGCGGGGGACGGGAGAGCCTCGGGGGACGGGAGAGCCTCGACGGGAGAGCCTCGGGGGACGGGAGAGCCTCGGGGGACGAGGCGCGGGGGACGGGAGAGCCTCGGGGGATGGGAGAGCCTCAGGGGACGGGAGAGCCTCAGGGGACGGGAGAGCCTCAGGGGACGGGAAAAATAAACGGCAAAAACAAAACATGGAAAGAAAAATAAAACGGCAAAAACAAAACGGCGGCCACAACGACTTTCGGATTCGGGGCGGGAACGAGGACAGCGGGAGCATGCGACCTACCTCATGTACAACAAACAGCTTAATGGCGGCCGGCGCTCCTGAAATTTTTCCGAATTGGGGGCGTGGTTTTGATGTTCTGAGTGACGGACAACGTCACTGTCTAAAGAACATCAAAAATTACGCCCCCAAATCCGAAAAGGACGGAGCTTGTTTGGAGTGACGCATCTCTCCTCCAATGGCT